>NC_079464.1:7127549-7430579 GCF_026250575.1 Diorhabda carinulata | reverse complement strand
ACTTTTGCAGTTTATTCAACTGCAATTATTTAAGAGCAAGGAATAAAAAAAAAACTTGTCTAAAGTATTGGGACTACTTCTTCGTTTTCCACAAGGGTCCTTGAATTGCTTGTTGAGACGCTTTTATGCTGAATTCAACTTAAATACAGCCTTTCAAGAATTTGAACAAAATGGGAAAGGTTGCTAAAACTTACGCAATATACTGAAACGAAAACATTTTATAGGAAAAAGAAAATAGGATGTTAGGAATAAAAAATACATCTGTTTTAAGAGTTTAAATTTCCAAAAGAATTTGAGGATTTTAAGTGTCGCAAAATTTAAATTAAAATTGTGTCAATCACAAACAAACAACGTAACAAAGTGAAGAAAAATGATACAAACTGACAGAACATGTAGACAAGAGAAAATAAATAATTGAACTATTATAACAATGATATTTTCAATAGTACATCATTTTTCAAAAATTGGTATGGGGTAGCAGCTTCCACGAATACCTATTCAACTCATTTATCACTTGTTGATCGCGGTTAAACAAATAAAATCCCCTTTAAATGGTGTTAATATGCTCTAGAATTTAATAAGGGTCTGTATTCGTTTATGCGTTTGTCGGCGCAAGAGGGGATGCTTGACGTGATTTTTGGCGTCGAGACGCCACTTATTGTTTAACTCTCCAACCGCCGATGCGCTTTAAAAGTAGTTGGTGATTTTTTGTGCTATTAGCGTGCAGTGAACTAAATGAAAATGTGATAAACTTTAAAAAAATAGTGACAACTTGCTGAATAATTTTTTTTCTAATGTAAATACGTCAAATTTTTTACTAGTTTAGGAATTTTTTATGAGCAAGTTTCTAGAATTATATGAATTTTCTCCTTTTTTTCTAGTTATCTATTTAAACATATTATAAGAAAACTCTTCTTGTTTTCTCAAGTTTTTGATATCTCAAGGCGTAAATTGGATATTCGTAACATTTTTTCCATACTTTTCTACCACTAGCAAGTACTTCCTACTCTCCCTTCAGTTCAACCCGTTTCCTCTATCTGGTCAATCTCATGTCTCCTTCATATTTATCTTTGCCTTTTTTGATTTGCCTACCGCCATTTTTAGAGACATGAACCCAGAAATTTTTAATACTCGATATGTCTTGGTATTTCGTAAATATTCTTACCGAAGTTTGACGATACATGATTCCACAATAACCCTCCTTTGTTGTTAAAATTACAAGTGTCGTTAAACATTTGTAGTCATAATTAGGATACTTAGGCATTTTTTTGGGATCATATCCAATATTAGTGATAAAAGTCATACACCATTGATGGAATAACATTTCTGGTTGCATCGTCAACTTTTATCGGTTTTTGGATAACCTTCCTTCATTTTATCGTATAATTTACAACATCATTCGCTTGTACAACGCGATAATTGGTAGAATATGGAATTAAAGGTCAATTTATTCAATAATAGAGAGTTTTTCAACTCATCTTCATGTTACCGTCTTCTGCATCAAACATTTGTATCGTCTTCCTCAAACTATTGCCAAAAACACATTAATGAATTAAAATACATTTTTAAAACTATTTATAATGGTGGGGTGAATTTATACACACTGTCTCTTATTTTAACATTATAATAATTAACTTAATAATATATATTATAAACTGACTTCTCCGTACTAAACAACAGTGCCGGATTAAGCTATAGCCCCGGGTCCCAGGTCCAAGAGGGCCCCATCATTTGGAAATCATTCTGTATTTTTTGATGTGTTGATACCACAAATCTAACGTATTGATATTATTTTGTGAATTTTTCCGGGTTTCCGAATTCCTTAAGGGGGCCCCGTCATTATTTTAGCCCCGGCCCTTATAAATCTTAATTCGGCCCTGCTAAACAATCATGAATTTATACCAGGAAGGAATTTCTAGAGTTTTAGAAAGTAAACAAACAAAAAAATACAATCGCCTTTATAGAGAAGGGTTCAAAAAACCAATATGAACAAATCGCAGCTGTGGAAAAAAAGTAGATAAATAATACCAAACATTCGGCGCGGCCACCAGATTTTTGATTATTCAACTCTCAATTTTATTCAGTGGTCATTGAAAAAATAGTTTTTTACTTTACACCTTACTTTATGAACACACTGTATAACCTTGAACGTAGGAATATTCAAGGAAAACGCTCGAAGAAGACCGAAGGAAATCTAGAAAACATCTGAAACGTATATTTCAATTTTATTGCCATTTATTTTGGTAAGACGATAATTCGAAAGCCCATTATGTCTTCTTAAATTCCAGTTTACCATTAGGTATACTAATTCTGCTTGTATTATTGCAACGTTTGTCATTCTTCTTTTGATGTAGTACCAGACGTTTTCATTATGATTTAGATCCGATGATCCTACAAGCCTGTATAGAGTTGTTAAATCTTCTATTTCCATAAATTCTTCAGCTACTCTAGTCTATTCACTTGCTAATTTTATATAGAATTTTCATTAAAAAACTCCCGACACCAAAGTAGTACTGTAGTACTGTACTGTACTACTCTTTTAGTATGGGATGATACATTGAGTAAAGCATCATTGCACAAGAACTCCTATTGGTTCTTGGTAGAAGAATATTTGAGGTATTGATAATTAGCGTTGACTAATCTTTACTATTTTGTCTAAGATTTAATAATTTGGCTGATAAAAGTGTAGAGTTTTCTACCTTAATATCTTGTTTAAATTCAGATATTATGTAATTAATATTTTTCTCGTTGATAATAAGATTTCTTGCGAACGAAAACCAAAGCGTTGCTCTCGTGACCAGTTACATTTTTCTTAGAACATTCAAGAAGGATATTAGACACTCATGATTAATTTGGAACTAGTTTACTAAGCAAAGTTAACAAAATTAATTACACTGACATTATATCTACTTTAATATCATCAGAATCCGAACTAACTTCTTCCTCTTTAATTTCTTCGAACGAAACTAATATTGTTTCTAAACACAATTAAGGAACTTCATATTTCACGTTTAAAACTCGAAAGAATCTAACTAACTTTTATCTAACTTTAGTGAAATATTTCTTACAAACGTCATTTTCTAAATTACCTATCTAAAGAATTCCATGAATTTGTTATTTACTCGTAAAATTATTAAACACTTTATCCATTTAGCTTCTAGGGATCCTGATTTTGGTATTTTATTTTTAATTGTCGTTTTGGTTTGATTCGATATCTCTTCCGCTAAAGTAGAAGTACGAGGATGGTTCCAGAAATACCTGGCCCAACAAATTTTGGAAAAAAATGTATTTCTTTTTCAACATAATCTCCTTTTAGGTCCATATACTTTTCTCAGCGATGTTCAATAAGTTCGCTACCCTTTTTATAATAAGAATCGTCAAACTTTTCAAAATAGCCATTAACTGCAGACATCACCTCCTTATTTTTGGAAAATCTTCGATCGCCGAGCCATTTTTTCAAGTATAGGAACAGAAAATTATCCGAGGGGGCTAAATCTGGCGAATAGGGTGCATGAGGTAGCAATTCGAACTTAAATTCATTAATATTGACCATCCCAATAACGGATGTGTGAGCTGGTGCATTGTCTAGATGACTTGACTTTCTTCTTGCCAGCCGATGGAACGGTCTCTGCCTTCTTTGAACCTCATTCGCCCTTTTCAGTCTATCGTTTTGATTGTTGTTTTGCTCATTAAGTGATAGACCCACGTTTCATTCATAGTTATGGAATGGTGCAAAATTTTGGTTTAATGTCTGTGAATCAACGCCAAACACTCGTCGAACACATCTTAACGACGCTGCTTTTGATCCATTGTGAGCAAATGCAGCACTCATCTTGCGCACAGCTTTCCCATATCCAAATTTGCAATTAATATGTGAAATATCGCACTTTTTGTTGCCTGCTAGCTCGCCCACTTCCAGTCGACGATTATCTGTACTGCTTTTTGGATTTTCTTCAACATTTCTGGAGTCGTCTTCCCATTTGGTTGACCACTGCGATGCGGATCTTCGCATCATCTACGGCCTTTGCAACCCAATGTTTTACTGTTGATAACGAAGGAGCAGTTTTTGTCCTGAAGAAGGGAAACGCTGGAGGTACTGCCGTTTTTTACCGAGTTAACATTTGTCCAGGATACAGCTTCAGCTTGCTTACGGACTTTTTCTTGTATGCTCTAATTAAAGCAACATTTCGTCGTTTTTAATTATATTATACTCGAGGTACAATTTGTGTCCACCACGCCGTTTTCTTGCACTCTCTGTTTAGATGATTTGATCTGCGCCATTCTAACAATCGATATTTTCGTTATTTAGCATATCAAGGTGCAATTCATCTTTTTTTCAAGAGAAAAAAAATATTAACTAATTAAAGAAAATTTTGGCAGGATCGTCATGAAATGTCGAATTAAACAAGTGTAATATTTGAAAGATTTTTATTGATTGATATAATATATAATAAGATATAAACAAATATATACTGAGTGATAGAATTCATCTTCTATAATTATGATAAATCCAGACAATAACATCTTTAATTCCATCTAAATATTGACTACCAGTTGAAATTGATTGTATATTATATTTTGAATATATTTGATAACCTGCGATAAAGCTTGTCTTCTGGAAACTCAAAATCGACTTTCACCTTAATTTACAACCCACTTTTACCTAGAAACCTCGTGATCTCGTACAATTCTCAAAAGTGATTTCTGTTTCGAATGGTTTCCACCGGAAAACTTACATCTGTGGGTTTAAGAATATGTCGTTTTACATCTGGATGAGGAGAAATTTTAGACTACTTCAAAATATTTTATATTTTATAACCTTTGTTTTTATTTGCCCCATTGTTGAGTTGAGGACTTTATTAATATATATGATCAGGGCCGGATTAAGCTAGGGGCTTGGGGGGCTATAGCCCCGGGCCCCATCATTTGGAAATCATTCTGTATTTTTTGATGCGTTGATACCACAAATCTAACGTATTGATATTATTTTGTGAATTTTTCTGGGTTTTCGAATTCATTAAGGGGGCCCCGTCCCTTATAAATCTTAATCCGGCCCTGTATATGATAGATAATAGGTTGTTTTATTTGTCAACTAGATTACAACAACTTCAAACATTGATCTAATCTAATTAAAAATTGCAATTGTGATGAATTTAAATTAAAATGTTAAGTGCTTGAAAGGGCAGCCATGTGGAGGCTGCCCCCCGGTTGTACTCCGGAGGATTTATTGGTAGCTAGAAGACTTGCCGTCCGTTCTCAATCTGTGCATCACAAAATACACACGGCAAATATGATTTATAGTGGTGAGTAGATGGTACTTCCATCAACAAATTTCAGATCAATATTTGGCCGTTTAACATGTTTTTATTTCTTTTTTTGGCTACGATCAGTACTTATATCATTTTATCTGTGTATTGATTTTAGGTCTCTTTAATTACCTTCCAAAAATAGGTAAAAATCGATGATTTTTAAGCTAAGTTTCGTTCAAAAGGGACCTAATATCAAGACGATTTATCTAGAAAAACATAGTGTAAGGAGTAAAAAGTTAGAAAAGAAGAAAAAAAAGAAATTTACCTGCACCTTAAACAAAGGATCTGATAGAAATAAAATCAGATGGTATGGTAAAATAAGAAATTTTCAATTTTTTATTCAATTAAACCCTCTAGCCGTAGGAATAATAATTTCCAGGCTTTTTTGAGCCAAAATTTTGTCCCGCATCTGTATTATAAACGGTTTCCAATACATAACCAATAGCCATTTTTATTGTGACATATAGTACATACCTTAAAGACCGTTATAATGAACCTGCTAACGTAAATATTGGTTCCATGTTGAATAAAAACTAGTTTCTATACATTTTATTTAAACCGGTCCTCAACATCAAGACAAATATACATAAAAATGCAGTTGCGGACATTTTGGGAGGTGATATACCAACTTTTTGACCAGCCACGGAACTAGAAATATGATTACACTCGTATGTAATAAAAAAAAAGTAATAAAAATAATTCCTTTTTTAAGATCCTTATCAACTGTTAAACGCAGCTACGAGTCGATTGGTAGCGCAAGGTTCGGGTCAGATCCAACTGTGGCAGTTTCTTCTCGAACTGCTCAACGATTCGTCGAACGCCGCTTGTATCACGTGGGAAGGCACCAATGGGGAATTCAAACTCACCGATCCCGACGAGGTAGCCAGGAGATGGGGAGAGAGAAAATCAAAGCCGAACATGAACTATGACAAACTCAGTCGAGCTCTTAGGTAAGAACGTAAAAAAAACGTTTATATAAGATGTATCATTAAACTGACAATTGTATTTCGTTCTATATAGATATAAATATAGAGGGTGTTTCATAAATAATGTCGGATTCCAATGTTCACTTTGTTTATTAAATAATCAAATAGATATTCGAGGTACAGCCCATCGTATTCTCTGATTTTAACCCAATATTCACCAAACTCTTTGAGACCTTAGGCTTAGATGCAAAAAAATGTCGCGCTGTATTAACATCTCCTATGGATACAAGAATTTCCTAATGGATTTGAGTAAATAGAAATCTGATGGTGTAATGTCTGGACTAAATACTGGATGTGGTAGGAATAGGTATCACCAAGTTCTTCGATCTTGTTTTGCGTAAATGTTGCAATATGTATTGTTGTAAGGGAACCCGCTTTTGGTTAACTAAACCTGGATATTTCTCTAGCAAAACCTCATACATCCGCATCAGCTGTCCACAATATTCCTCGACATTCATAGCTCAAACATCTGGATTGATTTTGGAGTACACTAAATCTTCATAATTCCACCAGACAGGCAACAAAAGTTGAATCTACCTGTCTTTGCGACGGGTTCTAGTAATTGTTTTTTGTCTCATCACTGATTTTTCATGTTTAGGTTGTTATCATTGCAAGTAACAATGCATCTAATGAAACAATCATCTTTAGTCAGGGCACGAATATGTTTACACACCTCTACTGGGCGTTTCTCTTGAATCTCGGTAAATTCGTGTGGCACTATTCGAAAATTTTTATAGATCTTACCTAATGATTTTGAATAGTGTTGTATGTTTTCTTTAGAAGGTGCAAGAGAGTTTGATAAAATCGGTGAATGTGGGTACTAATTTGGTTTTCTGCTGCTTCCCTTGTAACCTCAATATCCCACGCAAGACGACATGAACACGAACGATCTCCAGTATATCGGTTGTATCCAGCCTCTTTTTCTTTGTATAACTGAAAACTTTCAAGTTTACAGACGGTGGCATGCTACTGTTATATTGAAAGGGATTAGATCAAATGTATACAGTTAGGAAATTAAGAAGGTTTTAAAAGAAAGGCAATTTGGAAATCCCAAAACCAGGCGCAACTAGGAATTCGGATGGCGAAGGAAAATTTTTTCGAAACGATCGAATGATGAAAATCTCGTAAATGAAAATGTACCTGTATTATGTATGATGAAGTCACTAAAATGTGGGTAATTATACATTTTCACGGTCACCTGGTTTTTTGGCTCTAGAAAATCGAAAAATGGATGGATTTTAATGATCTTGGTCCCAAAATGTTCCATTTTACGGCGGATTTATAAAAAAAATTAGTAGAAATAGTTGGAATGGAAATTTCTCATAGTTTTACTGTTTTAAATCGTAAAAAAAACAGTTTTGCAAAAAAATCCTTTACAAAAAATTATGGTAATTATACACTTTCGCGGTCATCTGGTTTTTTGGTTAGGTTAGGTTAGGTTAGGTTAGATTAGGTTAGGTTAGGTTGGCTCTAGAAAATCGAAAAATGGATGGATTTTAATGATCTTGGTCTCAAAATGTTCCATTTTACGGCGGATTTATAAAAAAAATTGGTAGAAATAGTTGGAATGAAAATTTCTCATAGTTTTACTGTTTTAAATCGTAAAAAAAAACAGTTTTGCAAAAGAATCCTTTACAAAAAATTATGGTAATTATACACTTTCGCGGTCACCTGGTTTTTTGGTTAGGTTAGGTTAGGTTAGGTTGGCTCTAGAAAATTGAAAAATGGATGGATTTTAATGATCTTGGTCTCAAAATGTTCCATTTTACGGCGGATTTATAAAAAAAATTAGTAGAAATAGTTGGAATGAAAATTTCTCATAGTTTTACTGTTTTGAATCGTAAAAAAAAACAGTTTTGCAAAAGAATCCTTTACAAAAAATTATGGTAATTATACACTTTCGCGGTCACCTGGTTTTTTGGTTAGGTTAGGTTAGGTTAGGTTAGGTTAGATTAGGTTAGGTTAGGTTAGATTAGGTTAGGTTAGGTTGGCTCTAGAAAATCGAAAAATGGATGGATTTTAATGATCTTGTTCTCAAAATGTTCCATTTTACGGCGGATTATATAGAATATAGTACGAAACTATTCACGAAAATTGATTGTTTTTCATCGATTTCATTTTAAGCTATAAAAACTGAAAAAATCATTCTTTTTGGATTTTTTTTTAAATTGTTTATTAATTTATGTAGAATACAAAAAAATATAAGAACTTTATCTGATAATGAGATAATTTTTTGTAAAGGATTATTTTGAAAAACCGTTTTTTTACGATTTAAAACAGTAAAACTATGAGAAATTTTCATTCCAGCTATTTCTACTAATTTTTTTTATAAATCCGCCGTAAAATGGAACATTTTGAGACCAAGATCATTAAAATCCATCCATTTTTCGATTTTCAAGAGCCAAAAAACCAGGTGACCGTGAAAATGTATAATTACCAAAATGTGTTTGTCTATGTGTACGTGCGTGCGTATATGTGTGTACTTTGTACAAATTGAACTCGCCGCTCTGAGAACGCCCGAGTTCTTGCTGCTGTTGTGCTGGTGCGTCGTCCATAGGCTATGGTTGCTGTACCGGATTTTGAGCTGCTACTGGTACCCATTCTCTTCGTAGATGGTAATCACACCATTCTCGTCCTGTGACAGCATGTAAGTCGGTTTCAACCTGCCTATCGTTGCGGTTTTTTTTCTTCGGACTTTGATGAAGAAAGTTTTTTCTCCTTGTTCCATCATTTAGTAAGGTCCGTCGCGTTGCATGCTGTAATCAAATACCTAATGTGTTTTTTTTTTATCTTCTAAGAAATTAAAAACTGAACGGCTGGGACTCGCGAAGACATTAAGAAATATATATTTTAAAAATGGTTTAGAGAACCTCTTCTACCTAATATTTCAAGTTAGGAAACGCAGAGAGTTATATCAAGTGAATAGGGAGGATGAATAATAAATCGTAACACAGTTTGGGTAATGTTGTGGATAGATTAAATACTTTTAATTTTTGGAGAGTTAACAGTCACACAGAAAGAAAAAGGGTTAGTTTTGCTTAATGGTAGCCATTATGCAACTGTAACAAACCTGCATAATGTCAAACAACGTGCGATATTTGACCTTGCATGCAACTTCTAACACGTTGACTTGCACTATGTTAAGCGGTCTTTATGGAGAATTTTTTAGAAATTAATAATTTGCATTTATGCTGCCGAATCTGCGATTGCAAAATAAAATAACAAGACGAAAGCAGTTTGTCTTCAAACAATCTTAAATATGTTTTTTGGATTACTGAGATGACACATCATTTCTAATGGAAAAAACTTTTTCTTCTTTTTATGATTAAACTTGTGTTCTTCCATTATATATTTTGCTCTTTATTCTGATTCAATTCAATTCAATTTGTAATAATTCCATTTATTTAGGTACTACATTTCTTTTTCTTTGGCTGTATTTTTTATGAAAGTTTTTTGAAGAATCCCTGTACAGACTTCAGTTTCTATTCTAAACGTTCTTTTTACTTTTTGAGGCCACCACGCTGAGTGCACTTCGAACGATCTTTTTCATCCTTGGACTGTTTCCCTGAAGAACTACCTCAACAAAACAAAAAAAAATTGTATTTTTATAACCTTTTTTAACTGTATGCAATTAACCTTCTTCTTCGTGTGTCGTGATCGTTATCAATTATTGGCTTCCACTACTTTATTTACTGCAGCAAGAAGTTGTTGATTTCACGAACGATTGACGAATATTTTTTAACCACGATCTTGTGTGTCGACCTATGCTATATTACCAATTGAAGAAGATTATACTTTACTGCCTCTCCTCTCCAATATACCTGGTAGCACGTTTTAGATAAAACGGAAATACCTACAGCCCTCTACCTTTCGATCTGTTTTATTACACCCTACCTCTTTTCTACTTCCTCATACGAAACTAAGGACTAAGTTTCCGATTGACGCGAGATCTCGTTTCGACACCTCACTCGTCTCTAGCCGAGTTATGCTGCTCCTGGAAACTAGGCATGAGCGGAGTTATGCTGCTCCTGGAGGATAGGCATGTGTGGAGACCATTGACTAAGTTTACTTAAGTTTTACGGAGATTTTTGTTCCTTAGTATCTCCTTCTTCAGACATGCTATAGAGCTATAGAGCTGTTATCATTGGAGTAAAACTTCTTTGTTTTAGTTATTTGTTTCTGTATTCCAAATAATTGTCTTGAGTGTCATTGAACAACTAATGAATCAGGTAATCACTGCCAAAAAGACATAGGTATTGGAATCGGGCCCTTAGATCCGTACGAAGGATAAAATTGGGGAGAACATGAACAAAATTAGATAGTTCTATGTTAACAGCTGGACATAGGCGTTGATTATGTAAGTTTTTGGCATCAACAATGGTGTACTCACCCTATAACTCCGATATTGCCCTCTACGACTTTTTTTATATTCTAAGATGTAGATACACCTCAAAGGAACTGAGCATATTATCGAGGAGGAGGTTAAACGGGTTAACCTCAAAAGCTTACCAATACGCTCTAAATCTTCGGAATAATAACATGTGGAGATTATTGTGGATAATAAAATTTTTTAGGGAACTTCATTTGCTTGTTCTTTATAGTAAATTCCCGAAACTTCATTGTACTACAGGTAACTAGAGATCACTCGATTGGTAGCATTCCACGCCCTGACGGCACAACTCATCGAAGTAACTTTTTACCTTCAAATAATTTCTGTTTGATGAATATTAAATTTATTTATTTTTTTTTTTCAATTTTAGGTATTACTACGACAAGAATATTATGTCAAAAGTCCATGGTAAAAGATACGCATACAAATTCGATTTTCAAGGTTTAATGGTTGCTTGTCAAGCTCAAGCACAAGGCCAAGGAGATGTTCTTCCCACTTACCACAAGTATCAACCGCATCAGAGCGATTTAGGCGCTGCGTTGTATCAAACCGGTCACCCAACCAATCACAGATTACCCAGTATTTTACCAACTACTACTCAACATTCCCAAACAGGACTCTTCCCACCACCCAGTTATTGGCCCTACTCTCCAGGAACGTTCGATCCTAGAGGTGGACATTTTAATTGAAGATATTAGTGAATTACGTTCATTATATGTTCAGATAGTCTATTAAACATCCGAAACATTTTTTTTATACCATATCATCGTCTTCGATATTGAAAAACCAAGGCGAAAATATGATTATATTTTTACTACAATCTACATTGATGGTAAAGCTTTTTGTGTCCAGTATAAAAGATAATATAATTATCAGTACGCTGATTATTGAATAAGAAATCTACTGAACTGTAGGTCTAAATCTGACCTAAACTTTACTACTATCAAAAAATAAATCTGAGGAAGAATAAAGATGTAGAATTTATGCAATATTAAGAAGGGTACTTTTCTATAATACACCAGCGGAGAAGCTGATACAAACGTGAAGAAATATATATCTCATCAGATAACTTCTAAATAATAATTTGAACATCAATAAAGTGAATAGTTTATAAGCCGTTTTGCGACAATATATAGACAACCAAGATTACTTACACATCATGAGTACTTCTTGGAAACTATACTTGCGTGCATAGAAATCGGCCCACTATAAACTTTTGACTGCAACTATATTTTTTTTCAATTATTCATCAGATCAAAAAAACATGCTGTTTTGAAAGACAACAAACTTATTTCGATTCCATATAACATAGTGAAATTAATGCATTAAGCAAATTAGGCTTTTTTATTATTAACATAATGGGGTTACTGACAATTTAAAAAAAATTGATTTCTTATAAATTCGTAGGAGCTCCTCTTGCCCTAATAACATCTCTCATACGATCTAATCAAGTTAGCAATTGTTTCTTGTGGGAGGTTAAGATGTTGAGCTAATCTTCTTCTACGGCAACAATAAGCTCTGGGATCGAATTTGGAGTAGGCAATTTAGCTCGAATTCTATTTTTAGCTTAGGTCAGGAATGTAACCTGAAAACCGACTTCTGCATTGTAATCTTGCACGATTCTGGCGGTGTGCGGCCTTGCATTATCATGCATAAACCTCTTCTTCCGTGAACAAGGTCACCCCTACAAAGGAAAACAGGTTCAGTTCGTCCTCTCGTAGAAAATGCACCACAGATCATGCAGGAACCAGCTCCATAAGATCTTCAAAGAAGTAATCTCTCTTGGTATTCAGTATACTTTCCTTCTTCAGTCGCCACCATGGAGATATATTCTGGTCTCATCTGATAACAGAACTGTCGAAGAGCTAGAGTAAGTTTTGGACTAATCGCAGGTGTTTTAGGGGTAATTTTATTTTCCTTCAGTCTTCGTCTTACTGTTCACTAAATAATAGTCAATCCTCGCACCTCATGGAGCTGTCGTTGCACTTGGACGGCATTAAGGTGACGATTTCTTAACGTTCTTGATACAATAAAGAGGAAATCACGAGCGGTTGTCAATCACCTTCAGCCTTTTCCAGGTCGCTTATGAAGGGATCGAATCTCCTCATAATGTTAGAACACTTCTCGAACCCAGCGCGGGTCATATCCAATTGACTAGCAACAGCTCGCTGACCAAGTCCATTTTCGATTAAAGCAATAACTTGGGCAGCTTTTTGTGGTGTAGTATGCATTAAACTAACACAATCGAATGTTATTTAGATTCTAAATGCAAAATTTCTTTTTTTGATCTGATGAATAATTTAAAAATTATATATCTAGTTAAGTGTATGATAGGATGGACCAGATCATGATCAGAATGTTTGGGAAACTAACGAGGATCACGTTCATTGTTATTCAGAAACTGCTCGAGTTTATCGGGTCGTAGTCATATGATATGATCTTTCTACCTTGGTGGGTAAATACGATAAGGGTTGTTTCGTTTGTTAATGTTTTTATTTCAACTTTACAAATTATTAATTCCCACTGATATGGTAGTCGTTGATTATTTCTTATGAGCAGCATAATTGAAATATAATTTGCTCAGTACCATATGGAACAACAGAATAAGTATCACGGCAAAATTAATGTCCGAAAAAAGGTTTTTGCAGATCATGTTTTATGCAATTTCCATTGAAAATTGAACGCAACTATCTCATTCTGGGCTAGAATTCGCAATCAGCTGATCTACATAATTTCCGAAAAAGCTCTATAATACATCATAATACATTTCGGATTTTTGTACTTAATTGGATGATTTCTAAACATATTGTGAAAGTATTATGAAATTTTAACTGTTGTAATGAACATTATATGTTCTAATTTTTTTATGTTATAATCTTTTTTTGTACAAGTACCGTTAAAACAAAAATATTGATTGTTGTACTTATAGAAATAAATAAGTAGTGACATTTGGCTTAGTTTTATTTCTTGACCTTACTTATGATAATTCTGCTCCACAAACGATAAAAATAATGAATTTATGTTCCAAAATAATTAACTGGTTTATTCATGTAGATACGACTGTTTTATACAATACTGGAAAATAGTATTCCTACGTCTGGAAATCTTTTGCACTAGTTACTGTTTTACACGAGCCGCGTAGCGGCGAAAGCTGAAACCTAACGTAAGTGCGAAATACACTTTCCAACTAAATGTGTACACTATTTTTCCTACGACCATGTGGAAAATTCTTCAAAGAAACGTATTTTTTAAATAAGAAAGTCAATTAAACAATATGATGAAAAGTGTATAAATACGTGTGCTGAAAAGTTAAAAAATCCTACAAAATATTTTTTATAGTAGATGACAAAAACGAAAAGAATGATTATTAAATATTTTATAACTATAGAACAGAAAAAGTACCAATAGAACAATAATTTTTTATAACTATATCAGATACCTAACAAAAATTAAATAATTTTAAACACAAATAACAACAAACTTTCAATTTTTATTGTAAACACTAATATAACAAAAAAATCATATTGTCTACTTCTTCAGTCTTCTTAAATTTGGCCTATTGCCTTTCGGCACCCAGCCAAATTCATATTGTATTCGCGTATTATCTCTTGAGTTCGAGACCATATATAACATAAGAAAAAGAAGCAATTAAATACATGTAAGTTTTGTTATTTTTTGATACTTGTGTGAAATAAGTTACTTTCGTAGGTAAAAATGTCAAAAAAGTTTTTTTTTTTCAATCAAAGTAGACTTTACAGTACTAATTTGAATCTGGAAAATGGCATTTTACGGTATCATTTTCATCAGAACTTTTTACCTGGTATTTCTTACGCCAGTCGCAAAACATCGCATATTTTTCGTACCTTTTCGAATACTTCACTGGAATAACCGCTTCCGCACGTTTCTCAGCTATTTTATTTGAATTATCAGCCATTCTTTCAGAAAATATTTTTTGTTTTTCCAATATATCTGCCTTTGTTTACAATGTTGAGTGACTTATGTTAATTTTTATTTGTTTAAATAGTAAGAGAATAACCAAAAGAGATATTTTTCATTAAAATTGTCGAATATGACACTTCATATTTCAATAAAATTCTGCTTTTTATTTAAAACTGAAAACAGTATGTAAAAAAATATATTAGGTATGATATAAGTCCGTGAAGTACTCGATTAGATATTCTTGACTCGGCTCCCTCGTCGCCTCGTCCAAAAACATCTATCTCGTACTAAATTACTTCCCAGACTTATAACGTAAATTACCATTACATAGATCATTATTGCAAAAAAAGTTAATCTTTTCATATCCAACGCGAAACTAGAATGACAAGTGACGTTTTTGTGTGAAAACAACAAATTGTATTTTGTGTTGCATAATGGCTAGTGAAAAATGTGGGAACAACAACTTTCTATCAATCCTCTGAAAATTCTTTTGATGTCTTTTCAACTTTCACGAAAATTTTTCAATTACTACAACTTCAACAAACATTAAAAGCAATACTGAAGTTATTGATATCAGTAATTTTTTGTTGTTCCAAAAGTCTTAAGAACCTGTCTTCTGACATATTGGTCTGATTCAGCCGACGTAGCGCATATCGCTAGTGCCACCTATCGGTAAGGGTTCTATCAGATGGTGCGGAATGAACGTGCGTCACGACTATTGCAGAACAGGGAAAGCCAATCAGCACCTTGACGCGCAGATCACAGAGTTCCGTATCCAGCGCGTGGTCATAGCATGTGCGTCATGAAAGTGTCAAACGTCGCAACGTTCAGTTTTATATACACTTCCACTACCGCCATCTAGCTAAATTTAAAGCGCTCCGAAACATGGCGTCCGCTCCAAAACGTGTTTTGTTGTAACATATGTATCACCAATGGATTCCGATCGGGTGGCACAAAGGTTTCATCCGCTGAATGAGACCATTATAAGTAATAACCTGACATGATATGATAAATAGTGTTCCTAAAGTGGTACACAAAATGAACGCGAGCACGACGCTCTAGACGTTTATAAATGTCAAAGATAGTTCAACTTATTGAGATACTGGATAAAGCATATAATGTTCGGGCTTGAACGCGCTCTTGACATCGAAGTTAACCAACTTTTAACGTGCTCATCTTAACTAAACGTCAAAACCATTACCTTACTTTTGTAGTTGCAGATACTCCGAAAAATGGCTTTTCTAAGTGAAAGGCTAGATACAAAAAATTTGGCTGTATATAGGAAATCATTTTTCTATTTGAAAATATCATTTATCTAATTTAGATTTCCTCAAGTGGGTCCCGGATCTATTTTAGCCCTACTACTTTCTAATCTGATGCTGCCTTTATCATTGACTACAGTAAAACAGCGATTGAGAGACACGAAGTTGTATGGTCGTGTCGCCATTCAATAACCTTTGCTGATGCCACAAAACAAGAAAAAAAAGGATGCAATAGGCCCTTGCCCATTGAGACTGGACTAAAAAAGATTTTAAAAAAGTTCTTTGAATTTAAGTATAGGGTATTCGGTTCGAAATGAACAATTTATATTTGATGCAGTGCACAAGATGATGTTAAGTTGTGTAATCCCAACAATCAAGCATGATGGTGGCTCAATTATGATCTGGGATTGCTTTTTTAGCCATGATACTGGCGATTTGATCAAATTCGGCAGAATTATGAAAAAGGATCAGTACAAAAAATTTTAGAACAAAACGCCTTTCCTATGGCTTAAGATTAATTTGAGATGAATTCATTTCCCTACAGGACAATGATCCAAAGCATAGTTCTAAATTATGCAGAGGATATTTGTAATGTCCAAGGGGCATTGATAAAGATGGTTTGGCATCGTGAGACCCCAGATCTCAATCTCATTGAACTTTTGTGAAAAGAGCTTAATAGGAGCGTCCTTAATTGTGGTCCATTGTAGTGAGAAGAAATGTGGAATGCTTTATAAGAAAATGGGAGCAATATATTACAATTCTCTATTTGATGAAAAATCAGTGTTTTATTGGATGATTTAAGTTTAATTAAGATGGTTTTAAACTTTTGGCCAGCAGTGTATATTAGAATCCTTAAATGCTTCTATAAATACTAGGAAAACTTATATATTATTTATACCTACTTTTTCTATCTGTTCTAATACATTTTTCAAATTACTATCAAATAATTCACACCTTATAGGCATTTCTAAAGAATAAAATGGATTTTTTAAAGCATAATCAGCATACAACTCATAAATGCGTTTAAGTAATATCTCCACTCCTATTTGAGCCCTATCTGATACTATCATAATTTTGACACCAGTAAGAGTTTGAAAACAATTTAATCGGAATGTATCAGCTTCAAGAACCTCTATTCCAGAAGATTTCGGTTCAGGACTTAACTGGCTAGCAATTGCAAACAATGGATAAAACATACTGGCCAGAAATATTTTTTCATTTGTAGTCATTTTCGGCCTTCCGAATTGTAAGGTAACTGGATAATTTTCTTTTTTGTCTAGGAATTCTAATGCACTTTGTCCATTATCCATTTGATGGCCGGTAACTGGTATACCATTTATGGCATTTAAAACGTGACCAACTGAAAAGTCGTAGTTAAAATCTAAAATCCCATAATGTCATTTTATCTTACCCTGAATTCCATCTTTTTGTCCAAACTCGACGACAATCTTTTTATTTTCTGTTCGTAACTTTATATCTAATGGGTAACTAAATTTTCTTTCCGTTTCAATTTTTGGAACTACATTGTCATAATTAAATATTAATCCTCCAGATTTTGATACAATGTAAATACCATAAATGACCATGTTCTTTAGAGCAAAATATTTATTTTCAGCAAAAACAAGCTACTGGTATTATTTTCTTCTTCACTTCAGTTTTCTTATATCTAGAGAGTGGTCTGTAATTTCCAGTAAATAAGTAACACTTTAAGATAACCTACTTTCTCTATTTATGACTATATAGCATATTTAACTAAGCAGTTATATGAAAAAAATTTTCAAACACAATTTATCCAAATATTTAACACCAACATAAGTTAATGAATACATTTTTATGTTTTTTAAGAATATTGCAAAACTGACTGATTTACCACGAAGTATAGGTAATATTGATCCAGACCAAGAAGAAAATGAATTTTGACGTTTAACCTTAGAAAAGAGTTGTTTACAAATATGTATATATTTTAAAATCCTTTAATTTCATTATTATGGCTTACAATTATTCTAGCTCTAATTTTAATAATAGCAATTACATTCCGAAGAATAATATAGAACGTACTGCTGGAAAATACAAACAGAAGGTTATGTTATTAAAACAAATGATTCGGGAGTATGTTCACGTAAGTGATTTAAAAAAAAGTAGTATTCATCACTTTGAATTTGTAAAGAATGCACATATAACCAAATCAAAATATTCTAGGAAAATGCTGCAATGGTAGATGAATTAGAAGAAATTCAAATGAAAATCATTATCAGAAAAGAAGAGCGAAAATTTCTTTTGAAAAAATTATGCGAATATGAACCCCAAGTAGCACTAGAAGTCCAAAACGCAGCTAAAGATGGACCTTCGTACAAGTCAAATGTTCCCAACTCATCAACTATTGGTAATTCAAATTCAGACAAAAAATCTAAAAAGAAAATTGACTCCACAGGTAATGAAATTACGTTGAATACTTTTTCTTTGCAAATTTAAATACCTATTATACTTTTTGATGAATGGAAATAAATGACATAGGGAAAACTTCCCAACTTAACATTCTTCTTATATAAGAAATCAAAACAAAACTTTCAATTTTCAATGAAGAAATTCTAAATTATTCGGTAAATTATAATGATTTGGTAAGATTCTAAAGTAGTTCTTGGACTATTTAATGCTAACTTTTGGAAGTGTATAAAAATTTCACATTTCCCAAGAAAGAAAAGAAATGATTTTAATTTACAGATAGTTTAGAACAATACATTGAACAGTTGATGCATATTTATTCTTCATTTTGCTTATAATCTAATTGAATATTCATTTATACCTAAAAAAAGTGAGTATGTCAAGGCGACCCACTGTTATCAATACTTCACACTAGAAGTCAAACTCATAGGAAAAATGTTCAGGCAGGGAACCGTTTATGACCAAAAACATCAACATTTCACATATGCCGATGAATTAATGATACTATAAAGGATTAGAGGAGGAATCAATGAAGGATTAAGATGATTAGGAATTTATGCAAAAACGGCCTTGATTAGAATGAAAATAATACGATGTAATTGATAACAAGAACTGGCAATGAAGAAACAAATATTGATCAAAAACCCAGGGATAACTAACTACCCATGACAGAAACCAAAGAAATTAGCAAAAGTTTATAGACATGCAGAAATATTATAACAGCCTTTCAGTAACAGAAGATGTAAGGTCATAGATATGCTGGAAATGTTAGGAAACAATAGGGTAACCAAAGAGGTATTGAAAAGAGAATCAGTATAACAAAAAAAGGAATGGATAAAAGTAGAAGAAGACCTATAAAAATTGAACATTCAGAGATATAGCTAAAAAAATTGGAATCCACTAATCAAGTGCTAGGCTACATTGAATAACTAGTTCTTTTAAGGATATTGTAAATATATGTTTTTTGTTACAAGTTTACATTAAGGCATTTTTGATGACAAAACGTAAATCTTTTGTATGGAACATTCAAAAATTATTCATCAGTACCCTGCAATTGTTCTGAAAGTAGTGTGATGTACTTCTTGATTTGTCACTTCTCTAAATGTACTAGTACTTGGTATTTATACTGTCGACAATTTCCAAATATTTTTCAGTTTTCTGTCTATCCTAAAGATGGGATCACCTTTTAAAAAAAACAACGTGTATAAGCTATCATCAATCAAATTTTTTCACAAAATTCACAAATTTTTATCTGGGAGGACATGACTGAATTTCCTTTTTTTGTCGTACATGGGAGACTACTGCCGCTCATCCCACTCACTGAACTGCAACTGACAATCACTAGACTTTATTATACCACTCTCTAATGCATTCTTCTAATTTTTGATAAAGAGTAACTTGGTCTTGTACTTATGTTGCCGGCCCCGGACTATTATATCATCATTTGAGAGCTATGAAACTCTTGTTTATTTATCATTATTATTATTTATCTATATGCTTACAGAAAGGAGATCATCTGGAATGAAATCGAGAAAAAGTTCATCAAAAAGTAGAAAAAAAGTTGTACAACCAGTACCCGTCGATCATAATGGTAAACCAGTGTTTCCAATTGAATTGGGTAGACTTACCTTACACTCTCTTGGAGAAGTAGTCTATAATAGACCTGAATTCCATTCAGAAAATGCTATTTACCCTGTTGGATATGTATCTACCAGAACATACGGTAGTTTGAAAGATCCCACACAGAAATGTGTATATACTTGTAAAATATCAGATGTAAACGATACACCAAGGTAATTTTAAAATTTATTTTGTTCCGATATAAAAATATCTTATTTAAAATTAGGCAACATTGCACGAATGTAACCTAGACAGAGATACAACCTCTTGTGTGTGAATTATCTCACCACTCCTGATGGGAACCATTAGTTATTCATATAGTTAAGTGATATCAAGTGTCTTTTGGACATTAATATATCTAATTACTTACTTTTATTTTGTATTGATGTAACTGTGAACGTCTTAAATCTCCATTTTTGTAATTAATTATAGCTTTTGTGTACAATAGTATTTGGTATTTAAGGCGGTTTGTAAAGGGATATGGTGATTTTGATAGCTTGACATTACTCAAGTACTGTAGTCGAATTATTGTAACCAAGTTTGAATAATTATTTTCTTGTTTAATATACAGTTTTTTTAAAAGTAGTTTTAATGTTTTAATTCAAAGAATATGGTCAACCATTATTGGCTAGTCCGAATATATGTTATAACATTTGGCGAAAATTTAATTTGTATTATTCAGATTTAAAGTCAATTTTATTTATATAACCAGCTCAACCAGCCTTAGAATTGTAGTTGTTCTTTTGGTTTCCTTTATGTATTTTTGTTGTATTTTAGATTTGAAATAGCATCAGATGATCATAGCCAGTCAATATCGGGGGATACCCCAGATATATGTCATTCACTTCTTCTGCAAGGCATCAATGATTCTCTATCGTTCAATGTTGTTAGTACAAGACCAAGAGGACATGACTTCTTTGGACTATCACATCCTACAGTTCTCCACCTAATCCAGAGTTCTCCGGGAGCCCGTAGATGTTCCAACTATAAATGGATTAAATTCGAGGTTTCAAAACAGTGCGAACCTTTTACAGATGACAACGATGCTGGATTAAGTTATGAGTACTTGCAGAGAAGTATAAATTTTTGTAAATATAAAATGGCACCCGACGTTTTACAGAGACCTGACGATTTTTTAGATACTAAGGATAATTTAGTTCTTTTTTAATAAAAACTTTTTCGTATCTGTGTTTTTCATTCGTTTTTCGATAAAAAAAGTAATCTACATACGAAATATTAGAAGATTATCTTGAACATCTTTATCTGATTCATCAGTTTTCAAAAACATCATTCAGGTGTTTAATTTTGCAGTATTACTGAGTATTTAAATCGCCTCTAATAAAAAAATCGAAACAACCCTTGCACGGGGTCTCGGCAGAGCGATGCGACGCGAGCGCTATCTATTGAGCAGTCATGACAACAATGCGTGGGCCATATTGTTGATGCGTACAATTTTAGACCATATCTGCAGCTCTAAAAATTTACAGAAAACATTTAATATCTGAATAACGGTAAAATTTAGGTATAGGAAAGTTATGAAATTTATGAAGTTAAACTTTGAACACTTTTTATACACACCTTGTATAAAATGAAAAAAATTTCAGCATAGAGTCTAATACGTCTGACCTTGCTTAATGCAACGAACAGAAACCATTCTCATATCTTCAAGGGTAAAAAAATAATTATAAGGGTCTCCAACGGTCAAATTTTTTACAAAAAAATTAATAATTCAAGAAGTATGCATTTTTTGAAAAAAGTTTTTAGACAAAAGTAATAAAATTTTACGTAGATTTGAAAAATGTATTAATATACAGGGTTTTTTTTTTATTTAAAATAACAAAGTTACATTGTACTTCCTGTAGAACCGGAGATTGGCCATCTTTGAAAATATTTTAGTTAACAAGATCGTATCCGAAAACTCAAACGTGGAAATTTTCATGATTATAGAAACTATTGCAACTATTCCAGCTCTTGCGATTCACCTCTAAAACAGTACTCTGTATATATCTCTGTATTTATATTATGTATGTAATAGTAGTTTAGGAAACAAGTCCCAAAAGTGGTCTTTTACTGGACGAGTGGGCAAATTGCAGAGCGAGTCCAGTAAAAGACCACTTTCGGGACGTATTACGTACAATATTTTTTAAAACCGGCATTGTTGTACTATAAACTTCATATTATTCAATTTAAATTTTTATAACAAAAATTTTTTATTAACTAATTTTAATAATTTTTTCAACAATCGTTAATTTTTTGTTTAAAAATATAAACATTATTTTTGAATAGTTATATTAAACGTACAATTATTAGCATTACTTATCTGTAGCACAGTATTTCAAAATTATTCGTTGATGTGAGATTTTTTGCATTGGTCATTAGATATTGTTTTTAGTAAAAGCTTCAGATGAAGCTTTTACTAAAAACTTATCGATATCCTCTTTATTAAGTACTCTAGACTTCTTTGCTTTATAATTTTTTCTTCATAAACGCTGTTAATTTAAAATATTTGTTATGTCGATATTTCTTCTGGTACCTAGCATGGCCTTCAGAATCGAAGATAAACTCCACAACGAGGAAGATTTCAGCATTTCTGATTTGTCTGACGAATACGTCAATAACACATCCTCACAAATGCTTATTACCTTCTTTTCCAGGTACCACTTTTCAAAAATTTGGTATGTTTGTTCATATCAAATGTTGCAAATCAGGTATAATTTCATCTTCCATTATCTCACAATCAAATACATCATTTTGAATATCCAGCCATAAAAGCTTTTACCGTACTATCACAAAATTTTCTGGCTCGGTCCGACAAAATGGAATTTTCTTACCTAAAAATAAACCGGAAAGTACTAATTTCTAGCCCGTTTAAAAAAAAAAAACATTAATCAGCATGAGTAATGTTACAAGAAACATAATTCTAATTGATGTAATATACGAGAGCATAATAATTATGTAACAACGGTAATTCGACAAAAAGCATTTACTCCAAAATAAATGTATTGAACACCGTACATTTTGGAGTAGATACTAATATAGTTTATGCACTTCAAGGTGGTATGAGGGACTATTCCGGCAGTTTTTGAGCGCCCATACCAAGATATTTTTAAAAATTACATAAAAATAAATAAAAAAAAAGTTTCGGGCATGATGGCGAAATTTTAGCCCTCATCACACATTTCAAATAGGTATGACAGACCCTTCCGGCAAAAGAGTGGTTTGCATGATTTTTTTCTAAAAGCCAATGAAATTTACTGTAGCTAAAACTTTTTTCAATTTTTTTAATAATTTTTTTTACATTGTTTCGGCAAAAGGAATCCACGTATACCGAGCTTAATTTATTCCTATACTTTTGTTCTATTTATTTGAATAAGCATTTTTTAATTCCGCTATGACGGTACTTTTAGTGTTACCGGTTTCAATTTAATTATTATTTATAAAATCACGTGTTACTAGATGGCGCTGAATTTGGCTTCTATAGTGGTGAACAACAATACAATCTGTAATGTGTTTTTAGTGATTTTGGTAGGATTTTTTTTATTTTTTCAATTTTAGTTATTTACTGAACGTGTTTGTGTGGTTAAAACAAAAAGTTGTTTTTAAGAATCGGTCTAAAAATGACAAAAATTGAAATAACCCTTTTTAACATCATGAAATATATTGCAGTCAGAAGCAGATCACTAAAAGAAGGTGCAGCGATTCTTAAAACGGGATATATGTGGCTTACAAGGTATATATTTGAAAACCATTAAAAGTTTGGGGCTACAGACGTCAGGTCCAACTTCCCAGCCTCATGAGATAGCAATTAATCTGAATAATGTAGTTAAAGATTGGAAGTGCATTTGTTCATATAAGTACGGGAGGAAGAGACTTGAATATATACACGAAACTACCAAAAAAGTGCACCACACTTTTGTTGGCCCCTCGAATTGGATTTTAACAACTAGTACATTAAAAACACTTCAACTTTTACCACATTTTTATTCTTTTCGAAGAGTGGTTGTTATTTTCTAAGAAAACCACTTTAAATTTTACTATTTAGACTAAAATTTTAAATAATAATTTTATTGTTTATAAAACAGCAAAATTAGTTCATATTCTGGATTTGTTATTCACCTCTAGTAAAGTTTGAAAGCAAATTAACAGATGTCGCCCACTTCGTAATTTTCGCGAATTATGCAATTTCTTCTTCTTAATTATATTGCAATAGCAGCAATTTATTCTTAGGGTTGGTGATACTATTTGTTATGTTAAAAGTCAGATTATTAGGCAAAGCAATGTCAGAAGACAAGTTTTTTCGGATTTTTGGAACAAAGAATAAAATTACTGATATCAATAATTAATTCAAATCAGAATTAATAATAATTAGGTTAACTAACTTCTGTTATGTATGAAATATTCCAAATTCCCCTAACAGAGAGATTATGATCTCCAAATACACAGAAAACTTACAGAGGCCTTTGAGAGGATGCATTGGTATCTAGTCAGCCTAGACCAGTTCCAAGCATAAACAAAATATTGCGTTACCATAGCAACGAACAATAACCAGTAAAAATCGAAAAATTGGAGTATCGAGCCATCATCAAGTACCTACCTGTATTTAAAATGGTTAAGAGGTAAGCAGATTTACGAAGATATGCTTAATACCCTTGGTGATCATTGTCCTTCGTATGTGACCTTGAAAAATTGGACTGCAAGCTTTAAAAAAGGTAAATTTTCCATTGAAGATGACCGATCGGAAAGGCCAGTTTTTGTCTCAGTTCCCGAAATATATCGATGCAGCTCATGACATGATTTTATCAGACCGTCGAATTGGGCTAAAACGGATATTTGAAGCACTGAATATTTCGTACGAACGCGTTCATCATATAGTTTACGTCAATTTGGACATGAGTAAAAGCGTGCAAGGGTAGAAGCATCGCGTTCGATCTGTGCTCGATTTGAAAACGATTTAGACTTCCTAAATCGACTTGTTATTATGGATGAGACTTGGGTACATTTCTACGATCCAGAAACAGAGCAACAATCGATGGAATAGCGACACTCTGGCTCTGCAAGACCTAAGAAGTTTCATCTGATCATGATTGATTTTTTGGATAAGGATAGAACAATAACTGGAGATTACTATTCGACATTACTGACCAATCTATGGGAAAAAATTGAGTTACTAGAACACCCCCCTTATTTACCATATTTGGCTCCGTCCGACTATCATCTCTTTCCTCAACTGAAAAAAGTTTGAAAGTTGTAAATTTTTTTTCAACGAGGAGGTAATAAAAGCTGTGGAGGTCTGGTTTGCAAAGCAAGAATAAACATTTTTTTGAAAGGTTTAGAGACGTTGCAGGTTCGCTGTAATAAATGTATCCAATTAAGAGGAGAATATGTTGAGTAATAAAATATTTTGATATTGAAATTTTGTTTGGTTCTATAGTAGGTTAAGAATTTTTCAATATATCCTCGTATCAACACCTAAATCCTAATACTTCTCAAAGATAACACGCTGATAAGATGTTGACGACAAAATCATCAAATGAGTGAGAAAGTTCATATATCTGGATAGGATATGGGTAGGTCGAAGTGAAGTTTCAAAAACAGAATTTTATAAAATAACTAGAAAAGAATATGGATATTAAATAGATATATCGAATGAAACTGATGGACAATACACGAATTGTAATAATAGTCCGGTCAAATTAGACCAAAAAATAAGAGTGAAGATACATAAATTCCCGTCAAGCTGAAAATCAGTAATTGTTTAAAATACAATTGAAAATAAAATTTTAATGCTCCTCATCATTTCCGAACTTTAGCATGATAAAACTCACCGTTTTGCTGAAAATTGCGAAAAGCTCATTTTTTTACCTTTGACCTTGAATAAAATTTTTTCCATGCACGGAAATGATGGAGAACAATCAAATTCTATGTTGAATTGTATTTTAAACAATTTTACTGATTTTCAGCTTGATGGGATTCTATGTAACTTCGAATGTCTAAATTGACCGAATTATAATTTCTCACGACAAATCATCGCAAGAGTATTGGGTCTGATTAGGTATCAAGATGAAAATGGAATGTGGAACTTCTCTTCAACTGGAGATTATAGAAAAACTGTTAAAGTATGATATTAGAACATTTAAATATCCATTCCAAAAGGGAACGAAGGATTTTGGGTTGGTTTGTGGAAATTGTACCGTTTTCGTAAAACGTTGTTGCTCTTGAAGTTGAAATATCAAAAGAATTTCCAGTATTTTGATAGTAAGCTGTTGTTTTGTCACAATTTCTCCCTAGCGATAGGCAAGACGACATCTTGGCTATCGAAACGCGCTCACACAGTGATGGGTAGTGGTAGTGTCTTAAATAAGGATTGCATCACTAAACATTCAGCACAATCATGCTCACGATCACGATCTTTCCCGTTCCACTTAGTCCAGAGCATTATAATCGTTAATCCAAGTGGAATGGATTACAAGGTGTTTTAAGCGTTGACATAAATTGGCAAGGGTCATCGTTAACGTTAATCATGATGAGTGACGTTCTCGCCGCAACTACAACGATCGTAGTCGCTATGTAGAACGCTCAAAAGACTATTTCATGCGCCGTGAACGCTTAGACACTCCGCACACGGGTCCACTCATTTGCTATTCGAGTTGTCAACGAGAGTCGCGTGCAATCTTGTCTGTGTTTCATAGTGGGAGTACTCACACGGGCCAACTGCCAGTTGTCAACTCAAATCCAGTTGGAACGTGAATCGCATGAGTTGCTTGCAACGCTGACTCCCGGTTGTGTGCAATCTCAGTCGCGTAGTTGCGTGCCGTACAATCGAAGACCACGGGTGCGGAGGATATTATT
This sequence comes from Diorhabda carinulata, assembly GCF_026250575.1. Lineage (NCBI taxonomy): Eukaryota > Metazoa > Arthropoda > Insecta > Coleoptera > Chrysomelidae > Diorhabda > Diorhabda carinulata. The sequence continues at coordinate 7,403,782 of NC_079464.1, read as the reverse complement.
TAAAATGAGTGATCAATCTCAATCAATTTCTTTTGTTGAAGAGGTGGAGAAGCATGAAGTGTTGTACAATTACCACCTTCCTGGTTATTCTAAAAAAGATGTGACGGAGAAGGCTTGGCTGTATTGTAGCAGCAACCAATCTCATCAATTCTTCAAAGCTTTCTTTTGTCATCCTATAGAATGCTGCAAAACTTTGCATCTGTTTCTTTCAGTTCTTCGGCGGTAACAAACAGCCTGCGACTTAAGCTTTTTTGAATATATGGATGACACCATTATTTCCTTCTTCCTCCTCACAGATACCGTCTATACTGATAGTAATCTATCATTTATTCCTCAGACCCATCACTGCTAGAATGTATTTTGAAAAACTAGCACTACATAAAGTGAAATTATAAAAATGTAATTTCACTCATCCGAGCTCTTTTGCCAACTGAAACCGACTATCAGCCGAGAGTTGCCGACTGAAGTTACAGACATGGCCCTCCTGTGTGCGGATTCCAGTTGCAAACAGCTTGCACAACTCCGATTGCCCGATTCAGATTGCGCGTTGCGCAGTCAAGTTGTAAACTCAAGTTGCAAATGAGTCGACTCGTGTGCGGAGAGCCTTAGTGGAATGCTTCCAAGGAATCCTTCCCTAAGGATAGTGTAAACAGTGTGTTCAATAGGCAACAGAAAATAAAATTGCTTGTTTTCACATTGCAACGTCATTTTTGATTCTTATTTCGCATTGTCAATGTAAAAAATTAATTATTTCAGTAACAATAATTAATTTAAAATATTACTTTAAGATACCGTTTGTAGGGGGAGTTAATTTCATATGCCGGAAAGAAATTTAATAATTTAAAATATTTTTTTCTTTATCTCCTCGTCCCTCATTTATATTTTAGACAATTTACGACCATTAAAATAACCCTTTCACTGTTTATTAATATTTAAGGCTATTATTAATAGAGAGTTCCTATAAATTCAAGATTTATGTCACGTTTACAGTTAATAACGTGAAAAATGGCACCGACCACAGTAAATAAGAAAGTTTCGATAACGTGCATGCCAGCGTCATTATCAATATTGAGAACGTTTCTTGCATTTCCTTCAAAAAATACCGAACTCGAACCTGGAGTTGTCTTTTACTTAAAGTTTTTAGGTGTATCTCTATTAGGATCTCTCCCGATGTTAAGCAGTATAATGCATTTAATAAATACTGTTCAGAGTAAGTAAATACTTCATATTTTGTCAGTACTTACATAGAGCTGCCCTCTTTATTTTCATGCTCGTTTTTGTAATACCTTTTTTACATAAAATTTTTCGGAAAGACTATTCATGAACAAGGCGTGGTGTGATTATTATTTTATTAAAAACAAAGTGAAATTGTAACATAAAACAGTAAAAATCCTCGCTAGCAAATCACTTATTCAAATGTTTAGCCCATGAAGTATTTCTGGACTGCTTATTTCAGAATGATTTAAATCTGCTTTGTCGTGGATTTGAGGAATTGTGTCTAAAGAATCTTTATAGAACGTTGTTTATTTTCGTCCCAAAAGAAGCAGTCAGAAACTTGTTAATTGAAATCAATGTGTGGGACGATTCAAATTGTAACAAATATGAAACCAGAATATTTGAAAAATGAACGAAAAAATGTGATAAAAACAACAATTTATTGAAGCAATTTCTATGGAAAAATATTATCTCTTTAATCTTTGATATTATCTCTTCTACAAACCGTTATCCATTTTGTCCAAACCCCATAGAATTTACAAAAGCGTTTTATTCCTCTTCTTCTTTTAAAACCTTTACTCTTGTTTTGAGTAGGATCTTGTTGATTTGCTATCGTTTTTCCAGCTTAATCTCCAGTAAGAACTTGTAAATTTTGAATTGATGTTCCCAGTAAAATCAATTTAGAATCGACACTAAGCCTAAACGTCACACCAAGCGTCACATAAAAAATTAGTGAAACATTTTTTAAACGTAATAATTCCGGTTTCTACAAGTCTCCAGTGTGTTAATCAGACATTTGACTGTTATCTACATTTCTACCTATAGCACTTTTTCATCGCCTTTTTACTTTACGACTCTAAGTCGTCTTCTTTTTCTTTTAATAAAACCATGTTCTGGTCAATTCCGAATATTCTTGATTCACTAAGTTCCAGATCTAATACTATCTTTCTAGTTTGCAACCTTCGTATGGGACGCTTTAAACAATGTGAAGAAAAAATATTTTGGAAATTGAAAAAAATTTATGATAGAATTTTCAACGAAAAGATTCTATCTCCTTAATATGGGATATTTTCTACAACAAACCGTTAGATTTTCTATATAAAGTGCATAAAATTTACAAAAGTGTTTTGCTTGGCTTCTTTTACAATATTTACTCTTATTTTTAACAAAATCTTTTGTTGGTATGCAAGCGTTGCTGCTCCCTATTTTCCAGTAAAAGTTTCTTGGTAAATTCTAAATGTACGAGTACAATCAATTTATTTATTAGAGCCGACACCAAATGCTTAAGCCTTTCACTTTTAAATGTCATCGTTTCAAGATTGTTAGCTTTAGTTATAACAAACACGTTCATACTGGTAATATTGAGTATCGTCATTATTTTGTCAACTACATTAACACCGCTCTTTAAGTGGTTGTTAAAGGTAAAAAGTCAAGTTTCTACAAGTCTCTTTATCGTAATTGTCCAATTTATGTATTAAGAGAGAGGGACATGTTACAATTTGTAGACTAAAGCTTGTAAAAACTAAAGAACAAACATTAAAATAACTAAATAGAGATAAAACAAATAAAATAAAATTTTAATATACAGTAAACCAGTATGCAGCATATTCGGAATTAGCACTTTCCAGTAAATATGCCCTGAAATTATTGCGGAATACGGGAAAAATGATATCGATTCTATTTCAATTGGCAAGTGATTGTGCATTTTTTCCATTGTAAAATATTGAGCCCTTGCTTAATTCTGAACGTGGAGTATGTAGGTAAAGGTCGTGCGCTACATATCTACTGATACTGACTAAATTTGTTTGTTTTTTGACAACTGTGCTTGTTTTGGAAACTTTTTTCCGAATAGATACGGCATAATTTGCGAGAAGCATTGAAGAAATCGCTGTAACATAATCATTGTAAGTTTGCCTGTTATCTATATTTCTAATTATAGAGCTCTCTTATTGCCTCTTACCTTTACGACTGTAAATTGTCTTCTAATTATTTAATAGAACCATGATCTGTTCAACTCCAAATAATTAGCCTCCTCTTTCTGATCTTTTCTTGATTCTTATTTTTCTGAGACATCTTGTTGTGAACATACCGCCCAATTCACTAACTCACTTGGCTTAACCTATTGATTAGATTCTTAATATATAAGTAAAAGTCAGTCCAAGAGTAAAGAAATCAGGAAAGTCAAAGTTCTTCAAATGAAATTTATTTTCCGTTAACGCTACGTAAGAATATGTACGGAAAGAAAAATCATGAACAAGAAGTAAAAAGAAGAGTAGGTTGATCTAGGGAAAAGTGTTGGAGAGAATGAACCAGAATCAAAGTTAGACGGAGAATTAGAAACTCCGGCTGAGAATAGCAAACTAATGGAGCTGACGCGGATAGTATTAAAGGATACTGAAGAAGACATACTTGGAACAAAAATGATGGATGAAGGAATTGATTATAAGATACTTATGCAAGAAGACACATAAGTGTAACTAAAAACACCAGTGGATCTTCCAGAAATGTAAAGTAACTTTTTTATAACAATATAGAAGGGGATTTTTGTTTAGCTGGATATCAAAGAGCTAGTGTATTTATGTTTTGGATGTCTGCAATTTCTAAAATACGTTTTAAGTGAATTTTTTAGAAACAAACAATGTTTTTGAAGTAAATGGAGTTTTTTTGAAAAAGAAAACGTGTTTCATTTCACCACAATAGCTTTAGAAAGTAATTCATTATTAAATTCATATCTTGTATCAATTCACTCATCTAAATGGGGTGAACTGATACGGGAGGTTTATTTCTTAAAAGAAATTAAAATTTTCAAACGAATAGATATAGCTATGTAATGTAATATTCTTAAAAGTTGTAATAGGTTATGAAGTCAGAATCTTTATCATTTATGAACTGAGTGTTATCATACTTATAAAGTATTTTTTGTCAATAAAATTCTGTCAATTAAAAGCTTGAAGGAAACTTCTATAGAATAAAATATGATCGATTAAGGAACGTAAACTACTAATTTTTGTTACGAAATATTTTAGATGGAAAATTCCACCATATCGACTTGGATTTAACATATGCAGTTTCATTTTCAACCGCCTACGCTTTAATTTGGGCTTTCATAATAAAAATAAAATCTGCTGCAAAAATGTATACGTTCATATCAGATTTTGAAGTATTTGGGAAACCTACAGATTTCGATAGATGCAATAAAGCTTTTAATAGATACGCTAAAATACATTTTGTTTACCTGGAATTGCTTATATGGACCATTATTTTAACGTCAAATATATTTAAAACTCAAAAGTGCAAATTGGAAAATCAAATATATAATATGAATGAAGTTTGTGGACTTTTTTCATATACTTGGATGCCTTTCGATATCGATTATTCTCCAATACGTGAGCTCTACTTGTTATTTGAAATCTTTGGGGTAAGTTTTCAATCATCTGAAGTAAACAGAAAAAGTTATTCTGTATAGAGTAACCTATTATATGTTTATATACAGGGTTACTTCACTATTGAAACCTCTTAAATCGAAACAAGTAATATGTTTTGCAATGAGATGGAATAACTCTCATTATATATATAGTTTTAACTTTTTTCTGTGTTCAAATTAATAACAGACAAAAAGTGATATACAAGTAATGTAATATATATAGTGAAAGGGTTTAAGTTCAGGTTGCGTGCATGCCAATCTAAAACTACAAAATTTACCTTAAAAAGATATTGTTGTATTATCCTGGCAGCATGGGGACGTGCATTATTTTGCATAAGCACATATGGCTCTAAAATCTCTGTAATATACCTATAGACAATTATTCATTCTTTGTGAGCCTAAACGTATTCCACCCTTACAAAGTGATAGACCCTCCTACAATATTCATTGAAAGTCATATGTTGTAAGGAAAATACCTCTAAATCTCCTCTATAAACAGATATTCTCCGATCTGAGGTACATAAACAAAATATGGACTCTTCCGTCAAAAATACATTACCTTAATCTTGAACATTGCAATTCACATTTTTTCGTGCAAATTTTTCGAAATATTTCTCACGGTTTGTAAAGTATTACATTTCGAGCTTCGGGTAAATCATTTTGAAGTTGTCTTTTTCGTAAAGTTTACCGTCTCAAAAATCTACAGGCCTCTTATCTTAGCTTCCGATCTCTCGATGTGTCAAAACTACCCGGGACAGCGTTGACTGATTTCTTTCCAGTATATTGGCAACGTATTTCTGACTCCGCTCGTCTTCAATAAGAACAACTATTCCAACAATTTTCTTCCTTGTTGACTTTAAATTTCTGCTTAATTAGAAATTTTAATAAAACACAATTGTGTACTCTCGATCTGTGCATAACGAAGACATGTTTCTATCAATCAAACTAATAGATAGTGCAGCTAATAGTGTTGCTATCGAGTTTCTGAACTGTCTACTTGCAAGGCGGGCTCTGCAGAGATGGATAAAGACACCAGGCATGAGACAAGCAAAGGCACATATAGACCAAACAACTGCTCCAAGTAAACAGGCGCGAAATCCGACTAGTGATCGGACTTTTAACCGAGCACAGCCATATTAGATGCCATGTCCACACCATGGGTATCACGGACGATCCGGAGTGCCGTTGATCCATGAAACCGCAGATCACCTCATCTGTGAGTGTCCTCCACTCAAAAGAACGTTGTTTTAATACTTGGATAAGCCTCTCAGCTCACCTAATGACGTCAAAGTGTTCAAGCCGAAGCGCCTGATCAGCTTCTCATATGATATCCGCATTTGGTAACGACAAGACTGGGCACGACGGGTCTATCTGTAGACTTATGTGCACAACGGCCCCTTGGCCGCACACAATGTAACTATGAACTAATCGATATTTTTCTTACGTGGTCATATGTACTTTTGTTAGTTTCTAGTACCATAATAAAAGTCCACTAAGGCTGAATTTGCTGAATGTTTACATTTTCATGGAGTTTCAAATAATATAAAGACTAAAAATCGCTAACCAAAGTAGAATCAAGGCGAAGTGGTAGTAAAAACTCACCAGAAAATCAAAATTTATAAATTTAAGGTTTTAAAAGAGTTTCAAGCAAAGATATACTCATGTTTTGCATATTTTTCTTGATTTTTTAATTAGCTAAGGCAGTTTCACAAAAACTTGAAGCTCACTTTAAAGCTAAGTTGTGTACAGCAGCTTTGATCCTCTGAAAAGCCCAGATTTGTTCATTTTTGGAGCATTGCTCTCACATCTGGAGCTCGGCTTCTAAGTGTATTGTGAGGATTACCGACTAAATACAGAGAAGAGCAAATCGCTTATAGGTGATGCAGAATTGATTTGAAACTTCGACAACTTGGACACAACTTTTCCGGTACTACCATAGCATTAACATCTAGTTTACCTACAGACGCCCTTTGGGCTCACAATCCAACTATGTATTATGAACTTACCAAACTTCAAGATCAATACCCACAAGCATCTCCACACTTTAGGCACCACTGGAGCTACTCGAGTATAATGGAGTTTAGCCTGTGCCTGTATTTTACATTCAAAAAAGTTTCATTGAAAAATCCAAACAATATCATTTATAGGCTCATCATATTTATATGCTGGCCGGACTGATGGCTTGGCAAGTATTTGAAACTATGCAACACATAATAATAAGAATACGTCACGTGAAACATGTTATGGTGGAAGCTTTTACCTACAGAGACTCTACTGTAAGAAGAAGAAAGTTTAATATTGCTGTCAGATATCATAATTCTATTTTCGGGTAAGAATCCGAATAATTTATTTTATCTAGATATTCCCGCAATCTTAACAGATTATTTTCTTACTATTATAGGCTGGAAGAAAAATTAAATGATGCTTTTAGTATATTCATGTTCACACATATGGTTTTGACAGCGGCTGTACTCGGTATTGGAATTTATTCCTGGCTACGTGTAAGTTGTTTTAAGTGACTAGTGTGGAGTAGACCAACTTGCTGATAAGAATTTGATACCTTTGATATAAGTAGATCCAGTTTAATTCAGTACACACTATATATCGTTATGTGTTCATTTCATTGTTTCCCAAGGTCGAGTTATGCTTTAAAGATACTGTAGATGAAAAGTGAAGTATCCTACCATAAATATTTGAAGTTTTTTTGATAAAAATTGATTGTAATGCAGCCAACGAAAATGTGTGGGTCTATCTTAACATATAACAATTACACTGGAAAAACATAATTGAAAGTTTTTGAATGAAGTTGAAAGATGCAATGTTTTTCTTATTTATTTAATCCATTTCTAAAGATAGGAAAATTTATGAAGTTTCTTACTTACTTAATATTTTTAAACACTTACACTACTTACTAATTATAATAATTGCCCACTAATAATTAATTATTCACTACTTATACAATTTATTTAAATTCAGTTACTATTTACTATACTACGACATTCAGTTATTAACTGACATAAGCTGATAAACAAGCTACTATTTATACCATAAAGAATTTCTAGAATAATTCTAGAAAGTAAACAAACTAATCAAAACAAATCAATAAAAAGGCTTTCCTAGAAATTGGATTTAAAAAACAATATACCAATCTCCGCTGTATATATGAAAACATGTAGAAAAAGATTATCAAATGATTTCCGAGAACATCCGCATTAGACAAACTCTAAACGCTTCCATTATAAGGAAACAGGACCGCCTTGACGATCCTTGTTGTGGACGAGTTAAAAAATGTTATTTTGGGGCAAGAAAAGATATGAAAAAAGTTTAACAAGAAAAGGGGGAGGTTGAAATATATTTTAACATTGATTTGTATCAGGTTTGTAATAGTTGCAATAGATATCAACGTATTTGCAATAAACAATAAAATTTATAACTCATTCCCATGAAATATACGAAAATGTGGACTAAAGAAATCAGAGATGGATTTTCTCAATTAATTTGTATCAAGACGATTTTATGGGAAATTTTAGTTTTAATTTATTGTTTGTTTCATGTCATACAAGATCAGTTTGATTAAAAAATGACTTCTCAGCGGATGACAAAATTTTCTTTACCCCAGAAATAAAAATACAGCACGTAAAAACCGTTTTTCGACCAAAAAGGTTATGGCTACAGTATTTTGGGGCTCCAAACGTGTAATCTCTCTTGATTGATTAGAGATCACGTAGCTGCCTAATATTATGCTGATTTCTTGACAGATTTTGAAGCCGAATTTAAGATCACACGATTGCATTGAAGAGAGAAGCTTTATTTTATCAGAACAAGATGAGACATTTTAATTTTCATCCGCCACATTAACCTGATTTGGATCCCTCCGAATACTCTCCTCAAATGTAACAAAAATTGGATCGCTGTAACGCGATATAAGACAAATCAATTTTTTTAAAAGTATTTTCGGAAGATTATTTTTAGAATCATGAAAAAATTTGTAACTCACTAGATTGTATTGTATTATGCCTTTTTTTCGGGTTGAGTCTTCCGTCAAACTGTTCTTGTACTTGTTAATATTCTGGAAACACATATGAAATAGACTAACCCTTTACTAAGTTTTGTTTCTATAGAATTTCCAAATAATCAAACTATGCCCCATCCGCCATTTGATTGATATCAAAATCCTTGATCTGATTTATTTATTACAAAAAATTCACTAGCGTTTATTGTTATAGATAAAGTCACTATCTACTTTTATGGTTTGTACTGGATGGTTTGTTGGATTATTTATGGATTGTTTCAGTGGCCAGCGTCTTCAAGATGAGGTTAAAATTTTTTTGTTATTAGAGAACTAGCGAAGAGTATAATTGAGATAAAAACATGTCCTGTAAATATCAATCATGAAGGATGTTTTTTATTTCTTGAAAAGAATTAGGAAATAAATACAATTATTTTTTGTAATATTAACGAATTTTTTTATTTCAAACGTCTAACGCGTATATTTTAGAGTCTTTGCAGTGCTACAGGCTGTTAGTAGTTTATCCCGACGTAGCACTTTTCCCGTGCTATGTGGCACCATTCTACCGAAACTAAATCTCCAGATCTTTGATGGTTTCTAATCAAAGTATAAAAAGTTGCTGATCTTGTCTATATACCAGTGGGTTGACCATGGGCATTTCTAAATACGATAGAAACGGTTAGTTTGTCTGGGTGTATTGGTGTTTGGAAATAATCGTAATCGTAATCTTCATTGAACACATTTTCGAAACAAAATGGAGGATTAATTGCAGCGTTTTTTACGCATGCTAGCTCAGACGCAAAATTGGCCAGAGGTTCAGTTTTTTGAGCAAGATGATGAATAGACACATTTGGATCTTCTTCAATATTACACTAAAGGCCGCTTGACATGATGCAAGACAACATGCAATGAATTACATGCAATTTCCTAACTTCATATTTTATTTAGAAATTGTGTGCGGTTTAAAAATGTTAATAACAATTGTAGGTGAAGTAAATGAGAAAAAAGGAGTTAGTGCATCACTAACAATAATTATCTCAGCTTTACCTTGCTTCTGGAGTCTGATGGACATAAAAGGGCACCCAGACGATGGTGGGCCAGGTCCTGGCTGGATAGTACAAGGAGAAACATGAGTTTAACTATAGATTAAGACGAGAAAACATACGAGAACAACAACAGTTAAAAACCTTAATAAAAACGTAAGACAACCAAGAAATTCTTGGCGAGAGACGTATTATCAGCAGATCAGAAACTCATTTCTCCCTAGAAATACAACGTGCATGCAATAAAAATGCCATCAAACCGATAATATTGTAAGTGCGAGATCTTGCATGTAATAATAGGATAAACTTCATCTATGCATGCTTTTGATCAAGAAATATTGCGTCTTACATTGCATTGCACGCTGTCTTGCACTATATCAAGCTTCCTTAAACAGAGGCAATCGCTTTTTGTGTATTTACTATGATAATATGGATATTGGCGATTAGAATAAACATATAATTCTGAAAGACCATTATGAGAATCATACGACTAATGTTATGCCCAATATGTCTTCCGACATTTCTCAAAGTTAATTTGAACAATTTGAAAATGTTGTTTCACCGTGAATCCATTTATAGTAAATAACAACCAGGCAAAGTTTATAGGTGTATGCTATTCAAGAGAAAGATATTCACCTATTTTAGGTTTTTTGGCTTTTGTGATATCATATAACGTGTAGGCTTCATTTTGTATAAATATTTGCTTAAGGCTATGACATGGATTGAGATAACGTACAATGAAATACGAAACGTAATTTTTTTATCAAAGCCATGCCAAGATGAAACTGTGTTAATAGATTCCTGCAAGCACCTGCAATTGCAAATTTATTGGTTTTGTGCCATTGTCTGCAAGCTACAATCCAAGTGAGAAATCTAGTTATTTTTTTAGTTTTAGAACCAATCAAATAGTACTAAGAGTATTTGATAGTATTCAGAACTTTTGTAAAATTGAATATTTCTTTTTCCAATGTTAGTCAGAACATCTGATTTAATCGAACACTTTTATAAAACAAACTTTTTTGTCTTCAGCGGTAAATCTAATCCTGTTGATTGGTATTACTGACATTTATTTGTTGCTTTTTATTATGACCATGTGTGAAGTAATTGTGTAGCAAAAGAGAAAAGGGTTATGTTTAGTTAGTACCAAGAGCAATAGTTTGACCATGAAGGTGAAGCGTCTTTATAAGACATTTCGGGAAGCGTCTACAAACATCGGAGCAAAATCAAGTAGACAATAGTGCTCTTGATTAAGAATTGATGTTCAAAACCTAGATTTCAATATGTAAAAAATTATATTTTAGAGTTTAGAATTGGCAGTGGCAGTATATAATCTACCCTGGTATGATTGCGAAGAACCACTGAAGAAAGATATTATGGTCGTTTTACAGAAATGTCAGAGCAGCTTGAAACTGCGTGCTGGGGCTTTCGGTGTTATGGATAGAGCGATGTTTTTGGGGGTAAATCATATAAAGAAATAATGAAAATTGATTAAATTCATTTTTTTGTAGGTTATAAAATTGACTTACTCGTACATAACTTTGTTAAAGCAGACATAAAAATTAAAACTAATTTTTGTTAGATTACAAATTGTTGGTTTGGAAATAAAAGTTATTGGCAATTGAGTTTTTTTAAATGAATTCAGATATAATCGTGGATAGATGGTCTTAACTTTTGAGACCTAAAAGAGAATCTTTAACCTCAATTTGGTACAACCTGTTTCTTATTCTTGAAATTCTAATATAACTCCAATAAAAAACTAAGAATCCATATCCATAAACATCCGGAAATCAGCTGTTTACTTTGCCTGGCGCCACTTGCTATATCTTCCTTTACTGCACATCGGAATATTAGATCATATTGGTAAATCCTCAACCCCATCAATGCCTCAGTCTTGAGTGACGTTCAAACACCGATCCGTGTGCACATGAAATTAGTGCACTTGTAGCTCACAAATGCAATAATCGGTGTGGAAATGGGTATTTTGATAAAATGACGGACATTAGTCTGATATTTCCTTTTTCTTAAAAAAAATAACAGGGTACGTTTGAAATAAAATATATTGATCACGATTTGACTACGAGAGGTCTCGCACTACACACTCCGCCATTTTTGGCATTCAGGCGTCAGTCGGCGTTGTGCTACAGCCACGTAAACATGTCCGCCATTACTGATACTCCCGCCAAGTGTGAATTGCGAAGTGTGATCCGTTTTCCACAGGATGAAGGCCATAGTGATGCGGAAATCCATCGGAGAATGAGTCGTGTAAAGTCGTGTTAAACCACAGCACCATTACCGCTGTTTTAAGGTCTGTTTTGTACTCTACTCTAATTCATTGGCGATAACTTTCTTTGAAGAGGGTATTGAAAAGTTTGTCCACAAATACGACAAATATCTCATCTCTTCGGATGATTATATCGAAAAGTAACCTAAAGTGTACCAAATCTTTTGGTAATAAACTTATTGTTTTATATGAACTTGTCTTTTATCTATAGCCTATAGGAGGATTAAAAAAATCGGCCTTCGTAAATGCAAACGTCGTGAATACCAACGTAGTTTTAAAACTAAACGTTATGAAAAAATTGACTGATTGTACATGGGTGTGATGTAAGTAACAGTCTCTACTGCCTCCCGTGTTTATTATTTAGAAGAAACGAGGCATCAAATGGACAAAATTTAGGGTTTGGAGACTTATAACGAACAAAAACTATCCTCGCAATGTTATCTATTGAGAAATGGATGATACAAAAGATATCAACTTTCACGAATGAATTGAATTAGTTAGTGCCGAATTTATTTCGAAGAGGAGTATAAAATACTTTGATAAAGTGATAAGACTATTTTTGGGCGTCGCGTGGCACTTTTTTTAACCTTATATTATGCCCTAAATTGACCAGTCATATATAGCTATTACATCCAAGGGCGATTTTTGCTGTGCTACAGCTTTGTCTGCATACTTCTTAGATTTTTCCGCAATCCTCAAAGGATGTTAGGATACCCATAGCTACTTGTTTGGGACTTGGTAGATAAAAAATAATATTTTTTTTTCATGCACAAACAGCAGGATAACTTAGTATATCTACAAACTTTTCTTATGAACACCCTATAAATACGTGACTGTTACTTCAGGATTATATTCATTAGTGACGAAATCATCATTATAAATATCTCATTCATCTTGTATTTTTCATCCTTATAATATACACTACAGGTCAAAAGTTTTTTCCCACCCTATAGTTTGCGTGATAAACAACAAATAAAAATAATACGATCGATTTTTATTTATTCAAATTTTTGATTCATCAATGTAACCTTCTTTAGCTTTTATTATTTCGGTACACAATTTTGGCTTTCTTTGTAACAACTTCGATGAATAATCGTGTTCTATCTGGTTCCATTCGCTTTTCAGGATATTCCATAGATGTGGAATGGTTTCTGCTTTCTGATTCCCCTGTAAAATTTGTGCCACAACAACTCAATCGGGTCGAGGGCGTAAAACTGTGATGGTCAAAATCATTACTCTCAGTACATTCTTCCTTTCCAATTCTTTCAAATACTCTTTGCACAGCTTCGAGGAATGCTGAGACTCCACTGTGTTTCACAGTCGAGATTACAACTGGATCTAGCATGCGTTCTCCCTTTGAACTGCGTACAAACACTCTTTTGTTAGAACCAAAAACCTCAAAATTTCACAAACAATTCCCTAAACCTCTCTTCCACTCTACATGCGTCCAATTTTTATGTTTTTCAGGTTTATCCAATCTCTTAAATTTATTTTGACGTCTTAAAGAGTTTCTCCCAATCTCCTTTTCACTGTAGAATTACTCAAAGGCAGATACCTAGATTCATTGATTTGAGCTGCTATCTCTGTGCCCGTGAGTCGTTGATTACGTTGATCAATGCAATAGGTTTACCTTCAGGGATTGTGGTTCTTCACGGCCTCCCTGAACAAATCAGCAGGTATGTGCAAGTTTTAACTTGTCGCACTCAGCAACAAAATATAAACATGCGCTCTTATAAAGGAAATAAATGACGGACACTATTATCTTTGGTTTCTAAGAAACCGTTTCGATCTTCGCTTGGCAATATGAAAGAGAAATTTGTTAATGTGTATTATTTTGAATTTCAATGGTTTATGGGGTGGGTAAAAACTTTTGACCAGTAGTGTAACTTGTCGAGTTGATTTGTAGATGAAAACTTGAAATAAGTTAAAGAAGAAGACAAAAAATTGGACATGAAGTGTCAAGAAAGTGAGATCTTGTTAAGAGATTTACTGCTCATAATTAATTTCTTGTATAACTCCGTATATATTCTTGAATATATCAAAGGTATACTTGCTAATTCTGCTATTAACAATCCTAAATCACAAGTGTGAATATTTTTTTCTTATTATTGCTCAATATGTAGTTTAATTGATGAACCATAACCTCACTTTTGTACTTGTGACTATATTCCTTATCAGCGAAATAATACAGTTCACTTATTCATAGCACATCAACCAAACGCTTGCTTTTGGCCAACAATACGGAACAATACAGGAAATTACTTTATTAATAATAAAACAAGTTGAGACTATATTCATGTTTGAGTGTGCGAGTTCACACGATTTGCAAAATCCTATATACCCAAAACTAATTATTAGTAATCGGTAAGTAGATAAAAAATTTATAACATGATTCAATATAAGTTGAGATTTCTATGCCACAATTCCGTTTATCTTGAAAAGGTGTTAAAAATATATAGTTGAGTCAAAAGAAAACAAAATGAAAATGAATGGGGGAAACAAACAGTTTGTATGCATGTCAGTAACACTGAACATTTTAAGAAGATTTCATGTTCTTCCTCCGGAAGAAACAATGTTAAATCCCGGTACCTTTTTCTTTTTGAGATTCGTTATGATATCTATTTTTGGGTCCTTAACAATGGCGAGCAGTATTTTACATGTAATCCACACTGTAGTAAGTGAGTGAACTTCTTATACACTTTATAATTTATAGTTACGACGTGAGAATTATTTTATTAAAAACAAATCAAAAAGGTGACATAACCTTGATTTTTGAATTTGATTCTTCTTTTTTAAGACGAGGTGAGTCTGTGGTTTTCCTTTGATTTTTATCCCAGGTTTATATCTATAGAGATATTTCGACATTTCGTGAGTTTCATTGGCAACTTTTTAAACTTGAAATGAAAGTTGATAATAGTAACCAATGTCCATGTTCCACTACAGATACGATTCTACTGAAGAGTTGCTCGTTGAGGTTGGTTTATCTTATTGGGTTACTAACTTTCTTTACTAATATCTAATAACTTGGCTTTGGATGGTTCTGATAATGCATTTATTTCTTCTGCAGGGAGTGAATTCAAAGCGTTGTTTCATGTGTGTGATCCTGTGAGTTCATTACGCGAGGTATTCTTTAATTGACGCAAAAATGCAGAGAGATAGAGGGAGAAACATCTACGCTTTCATTATTTTCGTCCACCATTGGGCCGATGAACGAGATATCTATATTATAGAGAAACCGCATAAAATCTGCACCACCAACAATGGGTGAGATGGGATTTCAGACTGTGGGTTTACACCTTATGGTGGTAGAAGTATTATTTTTAGAAAAGCAAGGGGTTTAAAGTAAGTACTTTTTAGGCCGTTACTCATAATCTAAAGGGAAGTAGGATGGTTTTCTTTTGGTATTGCCTGGGTATAATCAGGACTGTGAGAATCGTCTGCTCATAAGACTAAATCCTTATTAAGGCCGATTGGTGAGGTAAACGATTGCTCTATATTCGACTGAAAGTTCTATTATGTTTTATGCATACAGAGTGTTTTTATATTCGACTGACAACGCTCTACTACAGAGAGATTGAATATAGGATTCATTTTGATATAGGAATACGAACCCGGATCTAGTTGCTGAGATATAGGGTGTTCAAAATTTTAAGGACAGGTTGTTGAGAGTCACCATCCATTTCCAGCACCAATTCAAGTAATGTGCAGGATATCATAAAATCTGATATTGAGTGAGCCCATGTTGGAGGTGGAAGTAATGTGTGCTCATTAATTGAGCTGTTTTGCGAGTGGCATTCAGGCAGAATCTACCATTGATTACCAATAGGCTATAAATTAAGGCCTCTCATTGGTTGTTATTAATCCCTGGTACGTTCTTTACAAACATTGCTAATCGCGGGTACATTTTGTCTCCCGGAATACTATGCACACAATTGCCAATAGGAGGTAGGATTTGCCTTGACGTTGCTAATCGGCACTATGTTTTATCTAAACATGTGCACGTTCATTTATGAGCTTGCTGATAGAAAAGGAAAGATATGGTAAAAGGAACAATACAGGCTTTATTATTTATACAAAACATTTTAAATTATTACAGAAACATTTTTATGTTTAGTGCTACTTCGCATTTTTATTTACATTCAAAGCGAGATTTCTTTTCCTTTTTGAGTGCGTTTTTTTCACTAGTAGCTGGTCAACCTGTAGGTCGACGCTTACTGCTTCTAGTTACATCTAGTTTCATTCTGGAGATGGACGTCGGCTGAACTCTTATCGAAGCATCAGCTCGATTGCGTAGGTCAAATGTACTACCGCACGTACTTAAAAATGTATACCAACTATTTTTTGTTTTTCCTTTATCCACACTTTTTAAATATTTGTTCACAAGTACTTTACATATACCAAACTTAGTATGTTGTTCTCGTAGTGCATCTAGGAAAATGATCAAACTCATTATCCTTAGCATTTTTGCTTTCTAGGACTGACAGTGTTTCAGTATTTTCATTTATAGCATCATAATTTTCATAATTCAAACCTATTTCATTTAAATCTGGATTATTTGAGCAGCTGATGGACTTACTTTCAACAGGCGGTGCATAAAAATCCCTTTCCTTGGCGTTATCTCCTAATGTCAAAACTGCCATCGAGTATCTATCATTAGCCTCAGTTGCAATAGGATCAGTATAAAAATTCGCTTATTTGAATTATGTTGTTTTTGGTCAAGTATGACGTTTTTTTGCAGAAGATTTTGAACAAGATTTTTGGTAGGTACGCGTCCATAATATGGGTGTAGTCAAAATTAGCAACGTCAATGCAAATCCTACCTCCTATTGGCAATAATGCGCATAGTATTCCTAGGGAGACAAAATCTACCAGCGATTAACAACAACCAATGAGAGACCTTCTGCCTAAATGCTTTCGGCTGTATAGTAGAACCTGGATATATGGAGAATTTTTGAACTCCAGTCCGGGTGGCGAATAGTTTACATCAGCAATAACTCATTTTAACATTTACAATAGTAATGTGAAGATTGATGATGGCTTTATTAGCCAGACCTGAATCCAATTTTGATATTTGAAGACTGCTGATTAGTGAAATAGGGGGATAAGATTCAGGTTTTGTAGGTTTTTTAATGGGTTTGTGGATGAGAACAATATTGCTAGTAAGGAAACTCTAAACGTGAGTTGAATAGGTCATAGACCAGGGGGATTACGCTCTTTGGCTAGCTTTTTAATGGTTGACTGGTAGTAGTGTTTCTTTCAGCTCGACAAGCCGTTTTAATGACTTTGATAGTGAGTGTTTCCATTCAGTCAGATGTATACGTAGGTTATATTTCAATGACAGTGACTAATGAATTCAGATTTTCCAATTGGTTCGTTAATTTTAGGCAATTTTGTCTTTCTAGGTGAAGATTTTTGGATCTTGTGCATGGACGTGCAACTTTACCGTCTAGTTTTTTCTGAAGCACACGTTCTTGTTAATAGCTCAATCATTTGTAGTGGACTTTCACTTTCTCCGCTTTTCTGCTTTGGTTTCTTTCTTAAGTTACCTGTTTAGACGATCACATTTTGTTTTTAGTGTGGATTTCTTGTAAGAAAATGTGTAGCTTGTATAACTGTGATTTTTAACGAATTAATACGAGAAAAGTTTGTCATAGGATAGAGGAACGACGATGTCCTGTGCATCGATGATTTGAAATTCGTCTGCGTCATCTAAATTATCAGTAGCTCTATAATTTATACCTTGGGGTGAATTAAAGGAAACTTGATTCGCGAAAAAATTCCAATCCGGTTATTTGATGATACGAAATATGTAGTTGTTTGGTAAAAGTTGTATTGTTTCGAATAGTGAAAGATCAGTAAAGCAACTTAGTTTGATACTGGATCACCTATAAATCTTGTTATTAATCGATATTTTTTAACTTCAAAACATTCCTCTGAACATATTGTGAATCAATTGCTCTAAAACATTTTGTAAATCAATTAATAAATCGAATAATTGTTTCAGGTGGGCAATATAATCGCATTGACACCGATTTAACATTCATTGTCTCGCTATTAACATGTTACGTTGCTGTTTGGGCGTACCTCATCAAAATGAAGCATGTCACCGAGATGTATACTTTCTTGTCGGACTTTAATACTTTTGGAAAACCCAAAGATTTCGATATTAACAACGACAATTTTAATAAATACTCCAGAATGCACTATATATATTTGGAATTATTGGTATGCATTCTAATTTTAGGTTCAAATATATTTGATGGTAAAAATTGTCGCAACGAGAACGTAAGGTTTAATTTAACTGAAGTTTGTGGACTTGTCACATACACTTGGTTACCATTTGATATTGATTATACTCCTGTACGAGAAATCTATTTATTACTTCAAATACTTGGAGTGAGTATAATAATAATTACTTATATCATCATGATTTGATTGCTCTCAGTGGAATGCGGATTTTAACCCAGAACAAGATTTCGATCCCAGTTTCCGAATGTCGCGTTTAATTTTCGGTGCAAATTTAAAATTTAAAACGTGAACTACCAGAAAGAACTATTAATTTTAATTACTTTTTATGCGTAAATTCTTCCATGACATTTATTTAGTTGTATAATAGATTCTAAATTTACCCCCACGCTCAGATTTTGCACTAAAGTTTAATGACAATAAGCTTTTTTATGCTGAAATGTATAAAAACCGCAATCTTCAGTAACCCATCAATTCCTCATGGTAATTACTAGTAACAAGCCATTTAAAAGGAATAAATAACTTTTAAATTTCAAAAAACCATAGACAAATGAAACAATCCGACAGCTGATCGTATTTACCCACAGGAAAGGATCGTAACATATGACTACGACCCCATTAATTGGATCAGTTTCCGAACAACAATGAACGTGATCCGGGTTAATTTGCGAACAATCAGATCAAATTCGGATTAGGTTGGTCCTATAATATGTGGAATACTAGGAGAATATTAACCAGTAGTGACAGTTCTAATTCTTGTTATAAGAAACGTATTCAAATCACAAAATACATTAGGTCTAAGTCACTTACAAATAAAGTAATTTATTTTGGTCTGCCGGATTCTATTCATTGTCCAAGAAAAGTTACAAACCGTCATCTATTGTATCAAAACAAGTCATTTCCAGCAGCTCAGTCTAAACAAGTATTAATTGTTGACATAATTTGTAAGTGAGGGATTTTTTTGATATTGAAAGCTGAAAAATCGTCAATAAAAGACTCATCATTCTCAATCGGTAGACAGAATGAACTCTAGACGTTTATAAATGTCAAAAATAGTTCAATTTGTTGAGAAACTGTGATAACGCACACAATTATCGCGCTTGAATGGGATATTAATGTCGAAGTTTACCAAATTTCTACTTTTTACGCGCTGATCGTCGCGAACGTCAAAAACCTAATCTCACTTTTGTAGTGTAGCTGCAGATAACCTGAAAAATGACTTCTCGAAGTGAAAGGCAGTACGTGCTCGTAAGTGGTTATATAACTATCGACTGAATACTAGAAAACTAAAATTTGGCAGAATATAGGAATCTTTTTCCCATTTGAAAATTTCATGACAAAACTGGTGATCAACTAATCGATAATAAGGTTTCTCATTGAAAGTTTTGTCGAGCCTCTGCTCAATAAGTTCAAAAGTTGATCATATAAGCCCCAATTCATTCTTCTATGTTTGAAAAATTCGTCTGGATCTATTTCGTTGATCACTGCTCAAACTTCTTTATATACATACACTTTTAAAGTTATGTTTACTATCGAACCAGCGTCATGTTCGCGTTCATTTTGTACTACTTTAAATTTGGTGTGTATTTTTAACATTTATGAACGTCTTGAGCGCGTCAAATTCGTGATCATCTTGTGCAACGCTTTAAGCCCGTCAGTCTTTTGAGGACTACGATCTCATCATCAGTTACGATTGCTGTGCAATTCTCTTTAGGTTGTTAAGAAGTGGAAATAGTTCCTTCTGTATACTCATGGCTGCGTAAAAGACTGAGTGGGACTTCGTTGTCCACGTCTAAACTATAATTTTATCTTAATTCATCTTTTCTTACATTAATTTGTTCGGGCCAAGATTACATGTCATCCCAATATTGCGTTAGTCATCTTCTGCTACATAAAAACTTGAAATAGCAAAGTTTCTGTAATCAATTCTTCAGCATATGGGACCAAGTGTCCTCTGAACCACTCTAGTGAAATATTTCTAATAACTGGTAACTCTTCGGATCCAGAGGATCTTGGCTTTTTGGCATTTCCTACGACTAGTAACTGTAATTATGATTGCCTGTTGAATTTGCACAAGACGTAAAAATGGTTCATTCTTTAGATACCTTTTCAATGGAAAAGGCTTAAGTTTTATCATCAGATCATTCTAAAACAATCTCGATTCATTTGCATTATAGATTTTTTTAGAATAATCGTCTTCTCTTTTCTCATTTAAGAGCTTTCCATTGTATGGTTGTACAGCCTCAGAGACTTTCTTACCTAATACTTGCAGCTGGTGTATGCCATGACACTTTTTGAAATTACTTTACACCTTACCTTGCAATGAAATCAGAGCCTATTAGCCATTTATGAAATAAGCTCGCTTTTTCCATTACGATTTTGCGTAGCAAGGGATTGTGTCTTCGTCTTTACCCTATAAAACCAAAAAAAGTACTGCTAGTAGTACTGGATTTTCTGGCAACGTTGGACCTGAAAACGAACGTATTCTCTGTTCTTTTTTTTTAATTAGTAATTGTCAATTTTTCAACACCATATTTAAAAGAAAGGGTAGCTCAAGACACTCCATTTTCAAGGATATACACGTGAAATAGAATTTTTAGAAGTGGTTATAAGTTAAACTTATAGTTCTATTCAATAAATTTTAATACAATTACGAATAATTTAATTGTTGCGTATTTTGGTAAAGGAAAAATAATTTTTTGTGGTCGAAACGTCTATTTTTGTCTGTTTGTTGAAACTAATTAGATTA
Organism: Diorhabda carinulata; assembly: GCF_026250575.1. Taxonomy (NCBI): domain Eukaryota; kingdom Metazoa; phylum Arthropoda; class Insecta; order Coleoptera; family Chrysomelidae; genus Diorhabda; species Diorhabda carinulata. The sequence continues at coordinate 7,382,815 of NC_079464.1, read as the reverse complement.
GATTAGAGAAGAAAAATATTGTAATGTATTTTTTTACAGACTCATCATTTATACATGTTAGTTGGGTTGATGGCTTGGCAGGTATTCGAAGTTGTACAACATATAGTAGTTAGAATAAGAGATATCAAACACGTTATATTGGAAGCTTTGTCTCAAGAGGATCCATTAGTGAGAAAAAAACAGTTTCATTTTGCTATAAGATACCACAATGCTCTCTTCGGGTACAAACAAAGTTATTTCTAGTATATTCCTGATTTTTCAATTATCTTCAGATAAAAATAAATGTACTCGAATATGAATTTGTATAATATGGATAGTTTTTTCTTGTGTCCATATTGAAGCTTCGATATTTAAAACTCCACCATAAAATTGAGCAATACTACAACATATTCAAGATGTCTGAGTGATTGAATGATACTATGCCATCTATCCAGCTATAATTTCATACTGATACACGAATTCGAATAAAAAGTTTCCTGATCGGCAGATAGGGCCATTAGATAAGATTTGTTGACCTCCTTGGTCCAGTCGTCTAGTAAATCTACGAGAAGCACCACAAGCATGCTTGTCAACACTTTCGAAAACAATACCTCAAACTAAAACAACGTTACAAATACTGAATTCACATTCCAAATAGTTAGTAATTGACGTTAATTGACGTTAATCGACATCAATACACATCAAAAGACATCAATTGACAAACGACATCAATAGAGAGTAATTGGCGTTCATTGATGTTAATTGACGTATATCGACATCAACAGACGTGAATAGACATCGAAAGACATCAATTAATATGACAAAGAACAAAGAAAGGAAAATAAGTATAATTTTTAGAGACTTATTTTTTGGCAATACAATGTTTGTGTGATGTTATAAATCCACAAAGCAAGTGAAACTTTTTAGCGGTTCCTAGGCATTCAACAAATAATTTTTGGAAAATTATTAACGATTTAGCTTATTAAAATTTTGTTTTTAATCTCAATATCTGTAACAATATTTTCGGATATAGGTTTGTCGCTTTGAATGATAAACGTATCAAATCGATGCTGGACTCCTATTAGTACTAGATATAACATCTGTTGGCAGTCTACTGTTTTTTTCCGGAGGCTCAGAAAGTAGTTCAGCTTGTGAAGATGGCTAAGTACATTAAATATATTGAATGAACGGGGTGAAAATTGAAATACTTCATCAAATATTCATATGAAATAAGTTAAAAAAAAATTCAAGCTCCCAAAATTGAAACTTATACACACAGTATATCATAGTTTTTGAAGAGATTTGTTAATATTAAGCAAATTCATAATATTAGAGACTATTTTTCGACCCCAGACAATATTATATAATGATGATTTATATCAGATTTATTGACTGGCAACGGAATATTTTATATAGTAAAAAATATTTGTTTGGTGCTGAAAAATGGTCTTTGATGATTTACATGTTAACTGTTAACAATCTTTTGGAATCCTGACAAGTCTTTTTATCATAATGAACACACTGTTTACACCACCACTATACCTACACTCACGGACAATTACATTGTCTGACGCGCGTTTCGTTAACCAAGTTATCAACTTCAGGTTACCTTCAGTCTCTGAAGACGATAACTTGGTTATCGAAACGCGCAACAGATAGTGTAATTGTAAGTTTTGGTGTAGTAGTAGTGTAAACAGTGTGTTCAGTATGAATATCACCAACGGTTCCTTCTATCAGTGCACAAACAACCTGTAGAAGTGTCTGATAATTCTATTAAATTCGATATAAAAAGTAAAGAAACTCAACGAGCGTCTTTTTCCTTTCCACTGCAGGCCAAAATTTTTTTTCAAATATAAAATAATACGGTTTCCGAGATTAATCACCCTGTATATGGTTAATAGTGAAAATTTAAATATTACAGTTTGGTGGATAGACTGAACGAAGTGTTTAGTATCTTCATGTTCACGCATATGGTTGTAGCTTCGATTATAATGGGAATAGGTGCGTTCACATTTTTGCATGTAAGTTTAGTGTGATAATGAAGATTAGAATCTTTACGGATATATTTTTTATTGTAGTCGAAATCACTAACTACCATAATGGTATGTACAGGATGGTTTTGGGGATTGTTTATGGATTGTATCAGTGGTCAACGTCTGCAAGATGAGGTAAACAGTTTATATTCATGATTACTAAGGTTGTTTCTTAAGTTTTGAGATATGATAACACTTGGTCAAAAAATGGAATTTTCGTTCGATGATTTTCGACATGAATTAAACCAACAGCAGTTTGCCGAAAACTTCGTTCGACCACCTTGAGCTACAGTGTTTGAATCGTGGTCGTACTTACTACAGAATAAATTTAGTGAAGGTTGTTTAAAATCGGTTGTTGTGTCAGAAAACACCGATGCTGTGCGTCTCATGCTCCAAAAAAAGTTCGTGACGATTGTCTAAAGAAATACTGAAGAAATTCAATGACGGTACATCAAAAGACGTCTATAAGATCGTTAGGAATCATGGATCTATGTATATGAACCCGAATCTAAGCAATATTGACTGTATCGGTCTTTCAACTGGACCTAACCAGCGTTAGTTTATCAGAAGTTAAAAATGAAAAGGTTTTTGAACAGTTGTAACACCGAATTGATGGGTGTTACAACTGATGGGTGTTTCGTCGTACAGTCCTTGTTTAGTACCCAATGATTCCCTCTTATTCCCGTAGATCAAAAATAAGAAGCGTTGATGCGTTCAAATCACATGTTTTGAAGGTACCTCAATCAGAATGGAAAAAATTCTTGGACAACTGGTTCAACACATATAAAAGTGTATTGGTCTTGAAGGAGAATATTTTGAAAAACAAAAAAGCCATCCAATCTTTGTTTTTATTTGTCTATCTCAGAACCTAATTATCAACCCTCGTATAGGTACTATTTCCAAATTCAAGAAGTGAGTCTTATACTTTATTTATTATTACTTAAAGAAGACAAAAATATAGTAGTAAAACAAAAAAGTAATCAAGAGTCTGGGCGAATTAGAGAAGCTCCGAGTGCAATTTTAATTGAAATATGGGCGAATCATTTTTAAGAAATCAGTTCAACCAACAAGGAGAATATCGTCCTAGACAAAAGAACATCTTGGAACGAAGACAATATTGAGAGTGTTGTAAAGTCTGTACAAGATCCAGGATTGTCTACTTATAAGAGATCGTCTATCTTACAGTTTTTGGCGACGAAGTTGCAACGAATTTCAAACTTTGGTCTTAAGCCACACCCATACAAGCTGCAATTACCAAAAGAATTGAGAGAATGTGACTTTAGAACCTTTTTCAATATTCCATAACGTAGATATTTATTTGATGTATCAATATTAAACTGAAAATCCATATTTCAGTCGTCAGAATTGGCTGTGGCAGTATATAATGCTCCGTGGTATGAATGTAACGAAGAGTTGAAAAAAGATATTTTGTTTGTCCTTTATAAATGTCAAAAATGTCAAGTACTATATGCTGGAGCATTTGGAATTATGGATAGACCAATGTTTCTTGCGGTAATTGGTATATTTATATTAAAAATAGAATTTTCATTTATATTTTTTAGGTTTTGAAACTCACTTACTCTTATATAACTCTATTGGGAAAAGCAAAGTGAATTTGATGAAAAAAATTGAATAGTCCGCTTTTTTAAACCAGCTTCTATCAATTAGTATATTTATTATATTTAGTAAAAATGTACAAAAAGTTTAATTTAATTATTTATAGAAATAAAAATCAAATGTATCACTTGTATTATTTGTTCACAATTTGATATTTATGATAGAAAGAAAAGTTTCAAATGACCATTTTGTGGTTATCGAAAACATTCAACTAAAGAATACACAAACTAAGACGTTTGTAATTATTTGGCAACGTTACACTAGACTCATTTTTGTGATTAACCATATGAATACAGCCATGAAACCCATTTTCAAAATAATTCATTGATAGTCAAAGAAAATTCAAGATGATGAAAATAAAAGTCTCGAAAGATCTATTCCCCCATTCCACTCATATTCGTTGTCTCTCCAGGAAACTAGTAGTACTGATCCCTTCATAAATTGTGGGACCTCTGCTGATTCTTGAAAACATACCTATCAGCATTAATAATACGTGAATTAAGAATACATGTTATCAAGAGATGCTGTTTGTGTGAAGCAAGCAAAACTTTTTATGTACTTGCTATTTCATAACTATTGAAAATTATTAAAAGTAAAACTGAGTTGGAATCACGTCGACAAATATTGAAGTGGAGTACCTGCGGCACTAGGCCGCATTAACACGAGCCACCTTTCCCTGGTCGCCTCATGGGTAGAACAACACCAATTGAAAAACATTGATGGATTAATACATAACGTTTATTTTAATTTTACATTTTACAAAACGTTGCGGCTCCCTATTGCTTCCGGCCTTAGGCTGGGGCATAGTCGACTTAATGGTAAATCCGGCACTACATATAACATAATAATATAAAGCAAAAATACGTCACATAAGAAAAAACAGAGAATTGAAAAAACCAAATAAACTTATTTCCGGAATTTTCGAATACAAATAATAGGAAAAACCTGGATGGCAGTATTGGGCTCCAATAAGATGGTGCAACACTAAATTAGGCGCATTGGAATACGTGGGTCAATAGGGTGGTCACCTAGATCACCTGAACTTAACCCCCTTGATTTGTTTTCTGTGAGGACATTTGAAAAGTGGTACCAACGTTAATCGATCAGATAATTCAGAACAAAATTAGACATGAAATGACTCGTATAACTCTGCAGATGATTGAAAACTCAGTAAATCAGATCCAACATCGTTTTGGCATTTGTTGTGATTGTGAACTGGATAGAGTTTGAAGAATTCCTGTAAGAAATAGTTCATGTTCAATAGATTGCTTAGTAAGTTTCTAGGTTTTTTTCTTGTGTGGCTCCTACTTAAATTATTTTTTATAATGCAAATAATTCTAAAATCCTAGTTTCCAATTTAAAAAAAATGTTGATGGTGTCATAAATTTGACAAAACAAATTGTTTTTTTTTCATTTTTTCCAAAATGAACACTATACGTTTCTTTGTAAATTAGTGTAGAAAAACTTGAACTGTTATTGTTTGTATGAAAAGATTTTCCTGCGATTAACCTCAAAAGAATCATAATAATAATGGCTTAACACATTTTTTTCCTGCCGGTTTATAACTCCTACTCTCCTTAGATCAACTTACACCTTTTCTAATCATTTCGTCCTAAGCCTGTCGCATCTTTTTCTACTACTGGATTCCCATTGCATCATATTGAATGCTATAGATTTTGTAACTTCTTTCCATACACAGAACTCGCTGAATTTTGATTTGCATTGCGAATTCTGCGACTTAAGTTTGTACGTCTAATTGCTGGCATTTTCAAAAACGAAAATTAAAATGTAAATTAAAGAAAACTATTGTATACTTCTTTATAACTGAGTATATCACTTGTTATGTTGGTAACCCTTTGATGATATTTGCATCACGCAATCTGTCAATTCTATGACAAAGGTTATAATGTTATATTAAAAAAGTTATTATTGTCTAAAGCTCTAAGGTTAGACTAGAAGTTAGTATTTTTAAAAAAGTTTTATCTAATTTTCTGATGTTCCGCGACATTTTCTAGTTTTTTTTCCTTTTATAAGAACCTTCTCCTGACAATAACCAACATAACAAAAAAAATCGCGCGTGAGGATGCGACCAAGAGAAATAAGGATTCATTTATTGTGTCAGCTATATTATGAGAGGTTTCTTATTGGGAACGTGGCAATAAAACACCAAAGTGGACTAAGTTTAATATATTTTCCAAGCTTTCGAATACTTATATATTCATCATCTGGGAAATAATTAATTGATATTAGTGGTGGATTTAACTTGCATAAGTTCTTGTGAAAATTTTATATTCATAGTACTCGAAATTCCATATTCAAAGTGACGTTGAATATTGAATTTTGAATCCTATGAATATGTAGATTACAAATTTTGTTTATCAATGGAAGTGTGAACTAAATGTGGGACTAAATTTATTGTTCCATTTTGTGATTGTTGCATATACTTTTTTTTCACTTCATTATTAATATCACCATACTTTACCGGACTTGTTATAAAATAGAAACCCCGTAATCTATAATAAATTATTGAAATCAGCCATTTTGAATAAATATAATTGTCAGACATAATTTGATAAATAAACAGTAATTTGAATATTTTTAAATCGGCAACACCTTTCACGGGAAATATTTTGAATTATTTATTAGTTATATCGGATTTTGTGTTGATATTCTTATCAATTACTTTGTAATAAATAAAAAATGATGTGAAATTTTATTCAACAAATATAAGTTCATGTTGGATAATAGCTGAAAGTAATCTAAATAATAACAGTTTTGTAAAATTTATTATTTGAATTTTTAGCTTGGGAATATGACCAACAAAATATAGTTTGAAGGGTGGGAAAGATATTATTATAATAGCTACTGAACACCTTACTTACAATACTGTGAATGAAATAGAAAAATAGTAGAAAATAATTGGAAGACATAATAGATATTGAGAAACTGGAATTCTGTGGAAAGAATAGGAAAAAGGGGAGAAATTATTATACTGGGTGACTGAAATGTTAGAATGAGGATCAGGATAGAATTTAAAGGATGACGAAGACATAATAGACATTGAAAAACCGAAATTCTTTGGAAATAATAGGAAAAAAGGGGAAAAATAATAATACTATGTCACTGAAATGTTAAAGTGACCAACAGAATGGAATTTAAAGGATGGAGAAGACAAAATAGCTCTTAAAAAGCGGTAATTCTGTGAATAGAATAAAAAAATGAGAAATCATGGTACTAGATCACTGTTATTGTGAGACGGATTAACAGAATAGAATGTAGGAGGATGTAGTAGACATAATACCTACTAAAACTCTGGAATTCTTTAGAAAAAATAGAAAAAACGTGAAAAATTAATATACTGGGTGACTGAAATGTTAGAATGAGCATCAGGATAGAATTTGAAGGATGAGGAAGACAAAAAAGCTCTTAAAAAGCATTCTGTCAATATCATCATCATCATCTATCAGCCATCTTCCATCCACTGCTGGATATAGGCCTCCTCTAGTCTAAACCATCTATCTCTATCTTGAGCTGTATATATCCAATTTCCTACAATTTTCTTTACATCGTCACTCCATCTTGTTGGCGGCCTGCCTCTACTTCTCTTATCCATTCTTGGCCTCCACTCCAATATTCTTTTCGTCCATCTATTATCCGTCATTCGGGCTACATGGCCTGCCCATTTCCATTTCTTTTGGGCTATAATTTCAATAATGTCCTTAACGTTTGTTCTTCTTCTTATGTTCTCATTTGTAATTCTATCCCTTCTCGTAATTCCCAACATTGCCCTTTCCATTGCCCGTTGCGCCACTCTCATCTTTCCTGCAGTTTGTCTCGTGAGGGTAAGCGTCTCTGCCCCATAGGACATCACAGGTATAACACACTGCTCATATACTTTTCTCTTTAGGCTTATTGGTAAGTCTGATTTCAAGGTACTACTCAACTTGCCAAAAGCTATCCATCCTAACTGTATTCGACGCTTTATCTCACACGTTTGGTTATCTCTTCCTATCCTCACTTCATGGCCTAGATATTTATAGTAATATACTTGCGCTATCTCATCTCCATGTTATCATTTGTTACCAGATTTGTCATAAATTTGGTTTTGTCTAGATTTATTTCTAGGCCAACATTCTGTCATTATAATATGTTAATATAATAATTCTGTCAATAGAATAAAAAAATGAGAAATCATGTTACTAGATCACTGGTAATTTTGAGGGGGATAAACATAATAGAATGTAGAAGATGTAGATGTAGAAGACATAATATCTACTAAAAACACTTGAATTCTTTGGAAAGAGTAAACGGCAAAAATTATGATATAGGTCACTGTAATGTTGAAATGAGCAAAAGAAAAGAATGTAAAGGATAATAGCCATTAAAAAAATCTACAGTAGGACTCACAATGCAAAGAGTGCTGAGAAGTATACAACGCTATCTTTAGTACTTTATTAAGTTTCAGATATAATAACATCATTTATATAAATTTTCGATTCAATTATTCATTCCTAAATAAACTAATGAATGATACCTACATGTAACAATATTTGGAATCGAATCACTGTGTACATACTGCTAATTATTGTAATTGCAGGTGGCGTCTAACTTTTTTGTGTAATTGAAAAGCATTATTTTCTGTGCAGTTGAAATATGCATTCTGTATATTCTGCTATAGGGTATGTTATATTTGTATTGGAAGAGTATTTATTGATCAATTTTCGTTGTAATTTGGTTAAATATCCTTCATTTACAATTTTTATATTTCAAGGAAGCATCGTGGCAAATGAAAACAATCATTCTGTATGAAATAGGTTTTAATTGGGAAAAATATCAGTCAAGTATAAATAAGGTTTTGACCTAAAGGTTATCCACAATTCTGATAAAGTAAACTAAATAACGTTAACATTTGTAACATTTCTTTAATTTGTGTTGATCATCAGACATGAGAATATTAATTATATTCTGTTTACTAATTGGATACGCACATTCGTGTGGCAGGACTCCGAGTTATTATCATTCGAGGAAGATCAAAACACCAGGAGATAATGGATACGAAATAAAAATCAACGAGAATCCTAAAAAATATGTACCGGGACATCTTTACACTTGTAAGTCCGTCAACTATTTCTTGTAATTAATTCCAGGTTTATATCTCGAGAAAATGAAGAAGATTTAATAAATAAAATTCACTCGTGTTGTAACTGATATCGCCTTCCAGTTCGCCTTCTATCTTCTACTTTATGTAACGATACGTGAAGGGGCTGGTCTTATTTGATAAAGGAGGATAAAGATGGTTTAATCAGTCTTAAAAGTGATGGCGACACTTTTTTTTGGGATAGTCGTGGGATTGTATTCATTACATATTCAATAGCAAGAAAGTATTATGCTTTATGCTTTTTCCAGTTTTCTAACCTTAAATTTAGACTTGCGGGAGATATATTTCCATCAAATGAGGACGTTGTCACATATATAGATCTATTTTGAAGAATAAGATGTAACTATTATATGAAAGAGTTAAAAAAAAAGAGCTAGGGTATCCCTAGACCAAAGGTATAGACTTGAAAGGAGACTATATTGAACTGAATTAAAATGATTATGTAAAAAAATGTCTTTTCTCATTTTCAGGTAAAAAACTTTTCAGACAACCTTCTTAAGTGACTATGAGGCGTGTTTTTAATTAGGACTATCATATCTTGTAGTGCTGGTAGAAAAGAATTTTGGTATTAATATTTAAGAATTAGACAAATACTGTACTGTCTACACGTGATTTGTCCCTTTGTTTAATTGGTTATAAAGAATAGGCACGTACCCTTTTGCCTTTTGATGTTAGCCGATGATGGATATTCAATTGAACCTCCGATCGCTCCATGCAGACGATACACGGGCAGAAGAAAGCGGGCATGTGCTGTAGATGACTGCGAAGCTCTCGTACTACACTCTCCGCCATTGTTGACATTCAGGCGTCAGTCGGCGTTTTGTTACATTCCTATAAACATATCCGCCATTATTGATGTTCCTACCATGTGTGAATTGCGAAGTGCGATTCTTTTTGTACAGGTGGAAGGCCATAGTCCTGCGGAAATTAATCGGAGAATGAGTCGTGTGTATGGGGAAAACTTCATGAGTGATGGTGTTGTGCGTGAATGGTGCCGAAAGTTTGAATATGGCCGTTCATGATAAAGAGGGCCCCAAGGACGCAAATATGTCGTTGCAGATGACCTGGTTCAACGAGTTGACAGAATGGTTATAGAAAACCGCAGATTACTGCTTCGTCTACGAAATTTCCAGAAATTTCAAGGTTTGTTTTGTACTGTATTGTTACTGAATTGCTATGCTACATTTGCGACAACTTTCTTTGAAAGGGGTATTGAAAAGTTTGTCCACAGATATGACAAATGTCTCAATCATTTCGGTGATTATGTCGAAAATTAGCCTTAAGTGTACCAATCTTTTGGTAATAAAATTATTGTTTTATATGAACTTGTTTTATATTTATAGCCTATTGGATGTTGAAAAAAACGGCCCTCGTATACTTCACAACAATTTTAATATTTTGTATATTTGCATTTCGATTTAATCTACCTTTGCTTATTCTTTCCAATAATTTAATTACTTTTGTATCTGAAAAAATGTCTTATTAATAAAAATATTTGCTTTTACAGTATATTTATTGGCTCCAACGCTTCCAAATTCAAAGTCTCTTCGTAAGTTTACGAGATTCACCGTAAACGTGGAATCTACAAACAACAACACGGATGCTCCACAAAATGTAGGAAGTTTTCAGTTATACGGAGATGAAGTAGCTACTTTTAACGAAGAATGTATAAATACAATATCTGAAGCTACCACTTCACCAAAAAGTGAGGTTATATTCATGTGGTCCGCGCCTCCTCCAGGATCTGGCTGCGTAACTTTTAGGTAGGCTGAATTAAAAGATGAGCCAAACGACTCATTAATATATTTATTGATCATAATAATTTATATTTATTATGTTTTTAGAGCTATGGTGCTAGAAAATGCAGACACTTGGTTTTCTGAAGATGGAAAACTAACTAAAACTTTCTGTGAACAAAAAGATGAGGATGTTCAATACGAAGATGATTGCTGCGCCTGTGACGAAGCAAAATATAATGTGAGTATACTAATAAATTTACTCAACCACTGTATTTTTTAGTATTGTTATTGATAATCTTATGTAGCAATAACTTAGATAAGTTATTAAACCTTACTTAAACCTTCAACAGATGTTTGTGATCAGTCAACTTGTAACAACATTAGAAAATGAGTTAGTGCAGTTTATTATATGATTAGTTTTAAAAAAAATCACCAAGTTCTGCTCTTGAAATCATCTAAACTCAAATATCTAAGAATATAAAAGTATGTATATCACTAGAGCTATGAAATGTGCACAACTGAACCTGGTGAAAGAACAAAGAACGTTGTCTTTCCTGAGTAAGTACATTTCATGGGCGAATCTTGCTACTGACGATATGATCAAGCATCGGAAAGACTTTGACTACAATGTTAAACAGAAAAAAATTAGGGGATTAGAATATATCACTTGAACCTCCAAGAAAAACAACACCAATTGATACACTGATGGTTAAAAAACTACATTATCACTAAACAGAAAGACTAGACATTATGAGACTAGAATGAATCTCTCATGGACAATTTGCTATTGAATTTAATAAATTTTAACCAAGAGAACACAAAAGTCTTTCAGTGGTACATAATTTTTCTGTGTGCATCTATCTACAAGAAGTTCCAGGAGAAGGAAAAATCTGAAAAAGAATTACTTCTACGAGTGCTCCTCCCATTGAACCGATCCAAAAATTTTCTTCAAAACTAAAAAAACTCTTCTTCAGGACATCCCCGTCTCAGGAAGCACTTGAAAAAACGGGTTCTAGTAGAAACTGACGACTGGAAAGCATGGAGAATAGTGAGAAACTCAACATCATCTCTAGTTGCTTTGGACGGGACATTTGTAGAAGCGATTATTTGACCTTCTTTATGTCAGTTCCGATACTGATTCTAGGGCGAGCTATAAAAGATCGTCGACAAAACCAGCTGATTGGGATCTTCAATTTCAAAGCTACCCATCAATGTCATGATATATTTCATTGTCTACTATTTATTTTTTTCTAAATTCTGTAGAGTGGAATGATTTATATTTTATAGCTAGTTTTTGAGGGCATATGGTCGAGTAATACCCACCCCAAAGATTACCCGACACTCTTATGGTTAACGCATTTTTCCGACGTAATTGGTGCTTCCCACGAGAAAAACTTCACTTTTTGGGGCGAAGGACAAATCGCCTCGGAAGGTTTTCGAAGTTTAGCAGAATGGGGATCAGTACGACTAATGGAAACTGAACTCCGAGCTAAAAGTAAATATCTGAGAACTATCATTCGAGCAGCTGGATTATGGTATCCCAATGTTAATTCGAATACATCTACGTCTTTCAAAGTAGACAGACGTCATCATCTTATATCTTTGGCATCTATGTTCGGTGAGTATATTATAATAACATAATTTTTATTGTGATGATCCTACTTACGACGTATATTCATAAAGTAAGCTTCGATTGGTTATAAAAAAAAAAAAACGTGTACAGATAAAAAAATGTATTTATTCTAAAAAAGTATAATAAAGTGTTAAACTAATTTTCTACATATTTTATAGAAGGATGTCGATTGTGTTTTCAACTATATAGTATAGTATTTTTACAATTTAAGAAACCTATACAGGGTGTTTCTATATTCTACCGACAACGCTCTACCACAGAAAGATCTCAATAAATGATTCATTTTGATATAGGAATACGAACCCTTACGGGGCCTAGTTGTTGAGATGTAGGGTGTTCAAAATTTTAAATCAAAATCAAAAATTTGCCATAAATCCAGAAATTTTTTGATCAATGCATGATAAAGTAATATTTTGACATAAACAACCTTTGGAAGAATTTAACAATTGGCGCGCTGTCAGAGTTAGTTGTCACTTTTATTCCCCTATTTTTTTCGTCACTGGAGCAAATTCTTTTTTTAATTTTGTTTTAAATTGCCTGATTATTTTTAATTAAAAAACTCATAACCTTTTATGGAGATAAAATGAACGGTGTTGTGTGTTGTAGAAATTTGCTTCTAAACAAAAGTCTGCACTACTCAATATTTCTAAATTATAATTTAGTAGGCACGTTTCATATTTTTGATAGTTCGTGACACTTTGTATATTTGACACGATTTTCCAAAATATGTGTTGTATACCGACGAGGCAAGATTTACTAGGGAAGGAATTTTCAACTCTAGAAATAGTCACGTTTGGGAGGAACAAAATCCGTGATAACTAATCCTGATAGCGCGCCACTGGTTAAATTTTTACAAAAGTTTGTTTATGTCAAACTATTACTTTATTAAGGATTTGATCATCAAATTTGGAAAAAAAGTTTAAAGCCGTTCTTGATTTATGGCAAATTTTTGTTTTTGAATTGAAATTTTTTGAACACCCTATATCTCACCAACTAGGCCCCGTGAGTGTTCGTATTCCTATATCAAAATGAATATATATATAAACACTCTGTATAAAATTTGATGGGACCCAAAAGCTATAAATTTTTGGTTATTTATAGGGAGGGCATTACGCAGGGCCCTACTATTATATTATAAAACCTGGCATTGATACACAATATATTAATACATAAATTCAAATTCCACATTTTATCTATTACTAGTTCAATTTCGCAATCCTGCAAATCAATAAAAAGTTTTTTACGATTTCTTAACCATTTATATTTGTATACATACATCTATATGAAAACTTTTTTCACGTGTTGAATATAATGTCTCCAATTTTCAACGGTTAGATTTTAATTTCTATCTTTATCAACTCCATCGCACTATTGTTTAAAGTAGATGTATTATTGTGAGCACGTACATTAATCTTATTCTTTTGGCGACTGGTATGATACGTTATCCATCACAAAAGAGGTAATCGGTGGTATATTTGACATTAATTTATTTTGGAACCAATCTTCAAAAACTACCGCGGTTTTATTGCAATGATACTCCAGGCTGTAATCCGAAATATTCTTGGCTACTAAAAACAGTCTTTACTTTTATTAAACGAAATTTTCGTGTAACATTTTTTTGAATTTTTGAACCATCAACCCCTCTTTCACTAATTGATTGATATAATAAATATAATGTTGATAAAATCGAATTTGTTCGTTCGTTTCAGAAACCTTGTATAATTTCAATTTTTAGGTCCTTCGCCTGACTGGGTAGTCGGTATAAACGGCTTGAATTTATGTCTAAAAAATTGTACTTGGAAAGAAAAATTAATAATAGATCTTTATCCTTATGATGCTGGGACGGATAGTGGAGTTACTTACATGGTAATACTGATAAACATTTCATTTGTTTTAAGCTACTCTATTCATACTTGAAAAATTCATCAATGTGGATCATTAGAATAAAAGCACCTTATTAAATATGCGATTAATAAAGTTTAAGTTTATTTAAATTATATTTTCTCAAATTAAATTATGATTATTACAGATTTTGGAAATTCGTAGTAGCAATTTTTGGGTTAATACTATAATATTTACAATGAAATACCTGAAATTATAAATAAGACTCTGTTTCTTTTCCTTCCTGGCAAAACCTATACATGGTTTGTCCATCAGGTTCTGTCATCTTACAATATTGGATAAGGAGCCTTTCATGAATTAATTTTCTTTGTCTTTGTTTCCATCAAATTTGAAATAATCTACACATCAAGTTTTGAATAGACTCGTGAGCAAAAAATAGACTCCACTGTAATAGCGACTCACTGACAGAAAAACTGAACACGATATTATATTTTTCCCAGTAAAATCTAATGGTATTATCCTCAAAATGATAAATTATTGTAATGTGTATTGTTCTCAGAGTCCTTTTGTCTTTGGTTAAGATTCCTTTTCGTTTGATATTTGGTCTTTACCAAAAAAATAACTCAATAACAGCATAGACCTCTCATTATAAAGCTAAGACTAATCGTTTTGAGATACTAATATCAGAAAAAGAATGGAAGCTACAGATTTTTTGCTGCCTAATGCCGCAAATTTTCTTTCAGCTCATCATAGTTTCTGTCGATATTTCTTTGGCTAACATGCCATTCTCTGTAACTCTCAGATACCTTTCTTGAATCGTACTTAGGCTAAGAACATGTCTATATAGTTTCTAAACAATTTGAGACTTGATCATTAGAACTAACCCTCTTTGAAGCCGCTTTATTATTTATTTATTCAATTAATTCATTCTTTCATCATTGAAATCATCATGAAACAACCAAGTTCAACTACCTTTAAGGGCTTGTACAGGAAATATATCAAAATCGTAAAAAGTTTTTCACGTTTTTTTGTTCAAAACTCCAATTAATCTGAAGAAGCATGGAAAGTATAACAAGCTGAAAAAAAAACAAGGAAAAGACCATGATATCTAAGATTGTCAAATTCATGGGAGCGAAAGCGGGAGGAATTGATTTGATTAGGGTAGACTTAAAAACGTTTTTTAAAAGTTCTGAGAGCCATAAAGATCAAACAAATAAGCTTGGGAACACTAAAAGGTGATGAAAATTACATTTTAAAATGGTTAATCGTTAAATATTTCATACTACCATGTATATTTAAGTTGAGTTGAGTTGTATTATGTACTGTGTATTTATAGCTTGCTTTTTGGGATTTCTATAAAAGATTTTTTTTCTTTCTTTTTTGATTTTAATTCACCTCTTGTGCACTTATATTTACTCTACAAATAGAAAACGGTTGAATAACTATTTTACATTTAAACTTGTAGTCACCAAACGCAGAAACGAGTCCTAGAGAAAGAATGTACCGAATAACAACAACTTACCCCGAAGATCCCAGAGCTCCTTTCTACGACCCTTCTAAAAAAGAGATACCACCACTTGCGAGATTATATTTGAATAGAGAAAAGTTGATACCAAAGAACTGCGAGGATAATTTTCTCAGCGCTCAGCTGGATATTAGTGATAATACAGAAGATACAGTTAGACGTAAGTTTGAGTTTTTTACAGCTCTATTTCTAGAATAGACCCAGTAATATAAAAACCCGATTAATTTATTTCACCCACATTTTCATCATAACTATTATGTCAATATTATAGAATACTATTAATCGAACATTCCTATCTATATTTAGTTATTATTTTTGCTGTTTGTACAGATAAAATGAAAATAAAATTATCTTTACCCTCTTCTATATTAACAACTTCGTAATAACTCAGTATAGCCCTATTTGAATATTTATTATTATATTTGAATTTGGTATTAATCAAGAAGGGGCATTTTGAAGTTGACGTATATCACGTAAATTTGCCATTTTGTCCACAACATACACTTAAAATCTATATTTTGCATCTTAGCAATTGTATAAAGATACGGTTTTCGTGAATCATTAGAAAATGGAAGATCTTCATGATTGGTTTATGTAAAACGATATCTGATTTTCGCCAACTGCTAGTTGATAATGGTTTCAATGATTTTCATAATATCTTCTCCAAACAAAAGCAGAATATTGTCCAGGTATTTCCTTTCTTTAAATAAAGAGCGTGACTTTTCCGCCTCAAAATTGGATTCTTATCGAGTTGGACACTCACCAATTTAGTCAATGCGCCTGGACCGCATAAAAGACGATTCATTCAGATTATGGAGACTTACTTCATGTACTAAACGAAGAAGCCTACATATATCTGTCTCCCTGATCCTACTCAGGATGTCTTTTCCAACACATCCGAGAAGAGCATTGAGCATCTTGCGTGATGCTCGTCGTTTTGAAGTGTTGTGCCTTGTATCAGACTGTCTGTAATCAACCGGATAATCAGCCTTAGGTGATTTCTTTCAAGCTTGATGAGGTTGTCTCCCGGTACCTTGGATGACTCTCTAAGTAAAAACCCTCTTCAGCTCTCTTATTAGACTTCTGATTGAACCATAGTTATTTATCAACAGCTTCTCAAGCTATCTTAATTTCATTTTCTGGGACTGATCTAGTTTTATTTTTTTCGTGGTTGAAGCGTTTTAGTTTTTTTTTCTTTAATTACTTGTTTACTGTCGAGGACATCTCTGTCGCTTTCATATTAAAAGTTATTTCTATTGCAGCTGAATGTGCCGTTACAGAATATACTAACTGGACCAAATGTTCTGTGACTTGCGGGAAAGGTTTACGCATGAGGAACAGAGAATATATATTTCCGGAAAAAGCTAAATTGTCCGGCTGTAATAGGCAACTCGTATCAAAAGAAATGTGCGTGGCTGCTGTAGCGGAATGCGAAAGGTAAGAAACAAATAAAGCAATCCGTTTAGAACTACTAGTTTTTTTACTTTAAAGTTTGGTTCAAGTATTTGGAATAGAGTTTGCAAATCACGTTTAATGTAATTTACAGAGCTCAAAGATTTAATATCGAAACCTTTAACGTTTAATGGACATAACTAATTCCTTGTAGAAGTGAATAGATTCATCGAACTCACTTATTTCCGTGTTAAAATATGAAAACCACACCAAAACCCACTTTCCTTGTTTTCACATAAAGATGTACTAGCCCTCCCTACTTTAAACACTTCTTCAATTGAGTTTCAACTGAAAAAACCCAAATAATAACTTATATTTTATATAAAGAGCGCGAAAAGTAACATTTAACACACGAGGGGAAATGAAAATTCACGTTCCAGCGAATTATGTACAATATTTTTCCCACGATTCTCTCGACGCAATAAATTTTCATTTTAAATTTATATATTAACATTGTATTGTTTATAATTCACATACTTACTTAATTGTTTTTATTTGTGATGGTTAAAAAAATTTATAGTTGAACAATTTGAGAAATAAAAGGAAGGCTTTGGTGATTTATAATCTAAGCGACATTTTTTAAACAGATCGTAGGTTTCCTCGTTTGTCCCTTATAAAACACATCACTACCCTAAAATTTTATTTGCAACCCTCATTTTGTTTGCTAATTATTTATCTTTATAATCTTCTGCCACTGCAACCCCCATGTCTATCGAGAGCTGCATGCTGGAAATCACCAATTTTCGTAACTACTAGATCGAATGAATATGGACCATTCTTTATAGGGTCGTAGGGAGAAAACTAAATATTCTATTAATTTACATACTGAATTATTATTTGAATTATTGTTAACAGCGAGGCACAACCAGATTCACAAGAAATAGATTCTCTTGATAACAGTGGTATTTGTGCAACTACGGAATGGAGCGCTTGGTCTAACTGCTCCGAAATATGCGGTTCGGGATATAAGATGAGGACACGGAAATTCCTAAATAAGAATGGAAGGAAGAAATGTCCCCATGTAAAGTCAAGTAAGTTATTCAAACAATGTTAGAACCGATTGTTTCATTGTTTTTTGAATCCGGGTTGTAAGATTCCCATTCCAATACCGGTTTAGGGCACAGGAATTATGAATATATCATATTCTTAAATTACTTATGTATTTAACGAGTTAAAAATTTTCAATAGTAGAAAAATGATAACGATAAGTAATGCGGGCTTAAAATAAAAATCTCGGGCTGTAAACTATTAACAAAATTAAATATTTTTGTACATAAAAATGTTAAAACTGTGATCTATTTGCTAATTTTAATTACTTTCTATTACTCTATCTTTCTTATTTCTCTTTCACGATTATAACTTAAAAGTGATATGGCTTCACATCTTGTAGTGCCCCCAGTGTAAGAGTATACTACCACTTTCTACTGTGATGTGCCATCTTCATTTAATGAAGGTTGACAAAAATTTCGGTATACTTATTTCCGTCCTGAGTGGTGCGAATTAAAGATAGTGTGTTCAAACCAATCCAATTTTTTTTAACCATGAATGTTGTCTGCTACCGGCTCCACGTCTTCCTTCGATTTTCTCTTCTATTATCAATTTCAGTATATCATACTTGTTGTTACGGTATATGTGGCCCAGATAAGCGACCTTTCTTCTCTTTATTGTTGTAAGCAACTCTCTTTCCTTTCCTATCCGTCTAAGTACTTCATCGTTAGGTATATGTTGAGTCCATGATATTTTAAGTAGTCTACGGATGATCCACATTTCAAAAACCTCGAGTCTGTTCATGGTATCCACTTCCAATGTCCATATTTCTGCTCCATACAAGAGAACTGAATGCACGTACGCCTTTACAAAACGGTATCTTAAGCTTAAGTTCACGGTTGCGTTACATAATAGGTTTTTCACCTTTAGGAATATGGCTCTAGCTTTTTCTATACGTGATTTTACTTGCTTGCTTCTTGGTTCCAATAAAGATTTCCTATAAACTCGATGTTTTGTTTGTCTAACCCTTTTTTCTGTAGTAATTTCAGAAGGACGGTATGATTGACTCGATCGAAGGCTTTCTCGTAGTCTATGAAACAGGCATAGACATCTTTCCTCGTTTCTCGACATTTCTGGAAGAGTATTCATAAGCTGGCTAGTGATTCCCTTGTTCCTAGACCTTCGTGAAATCCGAATTGGGTATCGCTTTGATCAGCTTCACATTTATGGTAGATTCTGGCTTGTATAATTTTAAGTAGGATCTTAAACACTTGGCTCATTACGCTTATCAGTCTGAACTCATCACATTTCTTGGCTTTTGATTTCTTAGGGTGGTGAGCCAGTCTTTTGGAATATTACCTGTTGTATTAACTTCTTGTAGTAATTGGAAAAATAGTAATAAATTTTCTTGTTCTATTAGTTTCATCATTTCTATGTGGATATTGTCCGGACCCGCTGCTTTTTCGTTTTTACTCAAGTGTTTTCCTTATATATGTTTGCCATACTTTTAATAATTACCGTTTCGATGTTTTCGTTCAATATACCTGTTACGGGCTAATTTTTGTTGGATTGCGTTACCTCTTTTAGTTACTTATGAACTCTGTGGCTATCCTGTTTAATCTGAAGTAATTCAGTCTTCTCGCACCTTTCTTTTATTCACTTTTTTTTTACTATTCGGATTTTTTTTCTTATTTCTCTATTTATTTGTTTGTATTTTTTCATTGTTTTCATGCTTGTCAAGGAATAGGATAGTTCAACCCAAAGTTGAAATATCCTATTCCTTCTTTCTTCTATGTTCACTATCCCATGTTTAATTTGATCCCAGACATATTCTATATTCGTATCTCGTGTTGTAGTTGACTTTATTGTTGAAAATTCGTCATTTATTTGTTCTTTTACTTTTGTCTGTGTATCTTTGTCTATCTTGTCACCACAGGATTAGGGTCTGAGCCTATGTCCGCCCCAGAGTATGCTTTTAAGCCTTTTATTCCGTTCTCAAATCTTGTTTTGATTAGGACATAGTCTGGTTGCAAAAGATATTATCTGGACGGTGTTGCCGAGATTGCAAAATATACAAATGTCTTTCTGGTAGTTTGTACAATGTATTAGTAATTACAAACTCCTCTTCTTGACAAAATTGTACTAGCGTGATATAAGTTATGTATTTTATAGTTTTGTAACACAATTCTTGTAGTATTTTAGCTGTTATAAGATCATAAGCTGGGGATTTACGAGAATTTAGCTTTGTTCTCATAGAATTACAAAATTGTATTATAAATCTCTTAAGGGAAAGTTCTAGTTGAAGATGGACTTGTGGAATTCAATAATTTCATCATTTTTTTTCGACTGTATCCATTAGAAAAAGCAGAAAACCCTCTTCAAAAGTGCAGCTTTTCGCTACTAATCTTAGCTCATTCAATTTCTCTGTCTGTTATAGAGTTGTGGTTGGTTATATTAGTTGTATAGTTGCCATCAGGTTAATCAAGTATCTTTGTATATCAGCATTCTTGTGTTCACTCAACATTTTGTGGCTGTTGACTTTAGTAAGTTATTCTTCATTATTGTTTATTACGATTTATTAAAAGTAATTTACCAAATACTATTTTGTATAGTTTTGCTATCGCTGCTAGTCAGTAGGACTAAAATGGGTGAGTGCTGGGATGATGTAGAAGTCTACTAAATCTGGCATTTTTTGTGTCTGTAAGCCAGTAAATTGGTTTTTCGGTGGAGTTTACTTATACTGCTACTTTTGGGTAGACTTTGAGTTATAGTCTTCTCTAACAATGAAACAGTTTATTTTTAAAGTTATGCTTTGAAAGACAATATACAGCACATATTGTGAGAGGTTCATACAAGTCTTCAATTTCAATAGTAGTGGCTTGTTTATATTCTTAATTGTGTCCAGTAAACTCTTGGTGTAGTATTCATAATCATTATCGCCGTTCTTCCATGAGTCAGGGTGTTGAGTATTGTATATCATGTATTTGGGTAATTTGAAATAACTTCTGTTGTTAAAAAGAGTTTCTGATACTAACATTATGTCTATATGTTGATTTATAATGAATGCTTTTATTTATTTCAATATAATTCTCAGTGGAAAAAGAAGAATGTATCAATAGAGAATGTAGACAAGACGAGATTGAAGTGAAAGATTCCTATTGTCCGACAACACAATGGATGGACTGGAGTCCGTGCAGCGCTTCCTGCGGAAAAGGCATCAAAATGAGAACAAGACTGCTTTTGGTAGAACCGTCGAAGCAACAAGAATGTAGTAGTCGTGTCGAACTAATTCAACAATTACCTTGTGAGGATGTACCTACTTGCACTATCGACATGAACACAGCAAAAGGTTTGTATAGAATGAATCTGAAATTTGAAGTACTGAATATAATCAATTCTAAGTAAAAATATTATGCAATGCTGCTTGTTACTAAAATTCGACTGTTTTTTTCGTGGTTTACTAAAATCTTGAATTAAGAAGTATTTATTGTCTTGACTGTGGATCTCTTTTGATCTCTGTAGATCACTCCATTTTCAGGATCATTGAATAAATGATAAGAAACCTCTCAATAATATGTATCGAGCTCGCTCATTGGTGCGATTAATTTGATTCTCAGGTAGTCAAAATCTTCTTGTGTATTCAATTTGAAGTTACCTCAACTTCATGAGAAAGAGCTATTAAAGTTTTCGGAGCCTGTACTCTAGAGATGTTTAATTGGAGACAGATCGGGCGATTTTGTTGACCAGGGTAAACCAAGTTGATACGAAGTTGATCCATTTAAGGTCTAAATTATCTGGCAACATGTGATGTGACATTGTAATACTAAGAAATATGATATGGAGGTATAAAATGACGATCCCTATCAAATTGTGCATTCCCAAATAAAAACGTGATTCGTCAATGAATACGATCTGATTCTATGGATTGTCTTGATCTTAGGTCTCTTTTGATAAAAAATTAGTTTAAAATAATTGGTAAAAATTTGACTTTTCGACCAATTTTGGTTTTTATCAAACGTAACCTAATAATCAACTTAATAAAAAACTAGAAACATAAAAAAGTATATACCTGAAAAATCTTTAAATAAAAATTGAGGGTTTTTATATTTCTTCTGAGAACAAAATGCGACATTCGGAAATTCTTATGAAAATTTATTTACAGCACTCTCTACCCCTCGTTTCTGAAACATAGGCCTTTAAAGCTGCGAAATAAAGCAACGATAGGTCGTAAGACAAATGTTTATGTCACAGCATTATTTTCCTGTCATCTATTCACTTCCGTTTTGTATCAAATCCCGGAACAGCCTGTATAATTTTTTAATGTTGATTTTTTTCAAATTTCAGTTGTATGTATGCAAGATGGTGATCCAGGTCCATGTCAAGGATATTTTAATAGATGGTGGTTTGATGCGACAAAATTAAAATGTTTCCCGTTTATTTACGGAGGTTGCAGAGGAAATAGAAACAACTTTTTGACAGAAGATCAATGTATGGATACGTGCAAAATAGTTAAAGGTAATATCAGTTATTTTAATTGAAAATAACAGTTTATAACAACATTATTAAAAAAACAGCACGAGAAACCGCAGCTCTGAAAATTTCTGTAGACGTCTGTCCGAACCATCTGCGCTAGTCTTTCAGCCATGCATTTTTTTTCCTTCGATCTTCCCTTCTATTCCAGGCGGAGAATCTCATTATATGTCCTAAGCACTACAACTTTATGTCCTTTTTTTTATATTTACCCATTTGCTGTAGAACCTCTATGTTTGTCTTTTATTCCGCCTAAGATATCCTCAGCATTCGCCTGTAGGAGTATATTTCTAACGCATCAATTTTCTTCCCTGTGGCCGCATTTATGGTCCAACTTACGCATCCGTACAGAAGAACAGGAAAGATGTAACAGCGAGGCATTTTAATCAGGAGTTCCAGACTGAGGTTGCGATTTGCCAGAAGTGTTTATTTGATTCTTACTACAGCATTCTAACCAGAGATTGTTTTTGTAGATGCCATTACAGGAACTCTAGATTCTACAGCTCAGCTTAGACAAAATACTCGTCTTCAACCTACCAATTGCGTTTTATCGGAATGGACAACCTGGAGTTCGTGTAGTGCAAGTTGTGGTACAGGATATAGGGAGAGGTACAGAGTAGTTCTGCAACATGCTACCAATGGTGGGTACTGTCCTAACAACCTTCAACAAAGAAGAGGCTGTTTCCTCAGAACATGTTACTAAATTAATGTATTTTATATACTATAGCATAATTTTTATTGTTCTATTACAGTATTCAGAAAGTAATGAATCTTGATTTTATGTGCCGAGCCTTACATTTTACATTATACGATTTTCCAAAAAAAGTTTCACTTATTTGGTAGTTTAATAAAGAGGACAAATGTGATCAGTTTGTTTATTATTTATTCAGTTCATGCTTCAGATGTATCATTGACACTATTGGGTGAAAATGCCAGTCAAAATTTTACACCAAGAGTATTTTCAGATTGATAATGGTTTTAACACGATTCGAAAGTCTTGAATAGCTTCTTGAAGTGAGGAAAATTGCTGTCCGCGCATCTTTTGTGGTAGTAGTGAACAAGAAAGCGTCATTATTATTTGGTGTTTTGTTTGACGTGCTTTATAAGAAATCCATTTAGAACAAACGGCGCTAATAGCACGTACAGAATAATCTCGTCGGTTTGAGAAAGTTCTGGTGTCTTCTACTCACTTCTAAGTGGTAGTAATGGGAATATATAAGAAGGCTAGTGGCGCAACCACAAGTCGGTTCCTATGACCTTGTTGTGAAATAAAATAGTGCGTACCTCCTTAAAACGTGTTTGCGTGTGTTTAAGTTTAAGACATCTTTGTAACACTATTTTGATTTGAATTGTGAATGCAGAAAATTCAAAGATCAGTGGAACATTCAGTATTTCGTAATTGAGTCCAGTAACAAGTCGCTATGTTTGATTTGCAATGAAAGCATAGCTGTTCTCAAAGAATATAACATTAAACCTCATTATGAAACAAAACATTTTCAAAATTACTCAAAATATACAGGAAGTTTGCGGACAAAAAATTCGAAGCAATGAAGCGCGGATTGAAATCGCAGCAGTATTCATTTACAAAACTCAAAACTGAATAAGAGACTACTTTCGTGTGGCTCTTGAAATTGCAAAACGTGGAAAACCATTCACCGATGGAGAAATGATCAAAGAATGCATAATTGCAGTAGCCGAAGAAATGTGCCCTGAAAAGGTAAATTTATTAAAAACTGTCAGTATGTCAGCAAACACTGTGGCTCGACGGGTAGAAAACATCGCTGAAAATATATCCCCTCAACTGTTCGACAAAAATGAACATGAACAAAGCTATGAAGTGCATAAAGAACTTCTTGATATGTATAGTATTCATGGCACAACTACTGGTACAACTACAACGAGTTAAAATGGCCATTAACCAAAAGAACCTTCGATGGAAAAACTTGAAATGTGGGAAAGATAAAGGAGTGGTCGCTCTTGAGTCTGTTGATAATTTGCATAAATTTGCTCGTGGCGGTTTTCTGTTTTCTGTTTTTGGTACTACTTATTTGTGAGAAGATTTTCTCCAAAATGAAATTTCTTTTAATAATTGGTACAAATAAAATTAGTCCAAAACTACAAACTATTGTCAGTGGAAAATCTCAATTAAATAAATCTCGTTAGTATTTCATATTTCATTATGCTTGTTATAAGTTATGTTTTTATTTAAAATGTATAAAATGTTAGTTGGATTCATTTCAATAATTTGTTAGTTTTTATATACTGAAGTTAAATTTTCTGCATATTATACATGTTCTCTAAAAGGAGTTTTCAAGTATGCTAGCTCTCCGCGGGCCGGACAAAACCTGTCCGCGAGCTGGATGTGGCCCTCGGGCCGTAGTTTGGAGACCCCTGATCTAGAATATAGCTTTCTCACACCTAAATGTTCATGCAAAATGGATTTTATTGTTCCAAGAGACGCTTCTATCTGCCTGTAAGTGACATGCCGATCTTTAATCATGTTACGCGCAGCATCGATATTTGTCGGAATAACAACCGATTTTGATCGACAGTCTTCTCTGATAATGGTTCATTACAAAAAGTTCCACGAAGCAATTCTATGCATTTCTGTTTAGTAAGGTCTTTTTAAACGGGTTATTATCATTGTTGCACAAATCTGATTTTTTAAACGTTCATTATCAACAACTTACCACTCAAGTTCTAAATTGTCAATGAAACCTGAAGCAGGTCGATTTTTATTCTTAAATTGACAATTTACAGTATGAAAATATTATCCCCCTCTAGCACCCCCTCTGAATTATAAGCACCGCCACGAAAGGGATGTTAGTTCTCTGTTCAGCAAATAAGGTTTTTTTTTTTAAATTTGATGCCATCAAAACTAATAAAATTAATTTTTAAGATGTAAAATTTTAATGTCTCGATCTTAAATGAAGATAATAATGATGCATGATATTTAGAATGTATTTTTTAATTTATTTTACAATTAACTTGAATGTTCAAAATGACAACCATTCGCTTCTTGACAATAACCGAGGCGATTTAGGAATTATCGTACAATATTGTGTATGACATCAGGGGTTATTTTGTTAATTCCTTCCGTTATCCTAGCTTTTAAATCAGCAATATTGTTTGGTCTATTGAAATATACTTTAGATTTTAAATAACCCAATAGGAAGTAATCGAGAAGAGTCAAATCGGGGGATTTAGCCGGCCGTTCGATCTCTCACGTCTTCCAATTCACCTATTGGGAAAAACCTCGTTTAAATAATTTCTAACTGTACGTGCGAAATGCGCTAAAGCTCTGTCTTGTTCGTAGTTAATAGATCGATCTATCTTATTTGGATCATTAACATTCCGAAGTCTTTGTAATGTAGGTATTAGGAATTTAATCAAAAAATGTAGATAAACCTCATCATTAACTGTGCGCCTCAAATAATAAGGGTCAATAATTTAGTTGTTAATGATACCAGCCCAAATGTTTTTTAGGATATTGAGTGTGAACCTCACACATCCAGTGAGGACTTTCTCTGCTCCAATATCTATAATTCTGTTTGTTAACAGTTCTATTCTATTTTGTTCCCTCAAGCAACATTTTATTTGTTAAGCAAAAGTTGAACAGAAACTTCATTTAGATGCCTTCAATAATTAAATTTTTACTAAGTAAGAATGTTAGTTTTTATTATTTTACAACGCGTCCCTACGGTGCCGACAATATTAATTTTCTGTTTCATTCGAGACACTTTATCTATACTGCGCATGCTTGAGTAATTTTAAATTAATATTGTCTGTATAAATGAGATAATGAAGTGAACTTATACAACCTACGGATTATTTTCGCATATTCAACAACAAATAATCTAGTGTACCAGACAACTGGTAAAGTTTAATTAACAGTAGACGCTTAAAAGTGAAAATTTAATCAAGATTATATTTCCGAGTTACTTGAAGAGAAGCATAAATATTTCTTAGATAAACAACTAGGGTTTCGCTTTAACGAAGAGAAAAATTTGCTCAACATAACGAAAGATAAATGTTTTAACGGAAACTCTAGAAAACAAAGAATGAATCTATTAATTAAAGTCTTTATCAGAAACAATCAGCTAAAACATAAACTACCCGAACTTCAAGAAATTGGCATCAAGCATTAGGTAAACAATAGACGTTGCCGGATTATTCTTAATGTTCAAAATATTCACAATTTATCTATATAAATTTCTTAGTGAGAAAAAGTGAGAAAAGATAGACATTCGGGACAAACCGGTTCGGCAGACAAGAAAAATGCTACACTAAGTTCATACTTTATCATGGATAAATATTATTTAAGGTGTAAGATGTCGGAAGAAATAGAAACTTTGATTTTGTTACAATCAGTGGCGTAGCTAGGCGTGGGCGAAGTGGGCCCTCGACCACGGTCTCGAACTTAGAGGAGCCTCGCGAGGCCTTTTTAAATACCATGCCATCTAACTTAGGTAAACAATTCATCGAAGTTGCCGGATTGTTCTTTATATTCAAAATATCATTTTATATTGTTGTAAAAGCTGAAAAAATATAAAAATGAGATGAGGTTATTTATTCAAATACATAATAACTTTATAATCATTTTTCTTAGAGTGTACAATAAAGCATTTGGGTTTATTCATATCCAGTAGCGGATCGAGATAAAAAATTAGTTGTTGTGCAATGTTACCTTGTCGAATTTCTGTTGTCTGTGAAATTTTTATTGATTTCATCGATTTCCGTGAGAAATTATGAATTTGTAATATACTACTCTTTGCTCATATTTTAGCTCAGAAAATTATTTAACTTGTAATGTGTGGGAAGAAAAGAGAACCGTTGATTTTGTTACACTGAGCTAGCCCTCGCTCACGGTCTCGCACTTAAAGGGACCTCGTCATAGACTGGCAACACTGCTTTTCAAAACGTTTCTTTACACGCATACCTACATAAAAGATATGTAAGATAGGGCATAAAATCCATATAATCTTAAAATCGTTTGACAATTTTCACAATTTTTGTAACTGGATCCAGAAATTTCGGGAAACAGGCTTTAATGAATGTACTGCAAAAGCCAACGAATTCATAGAAAATAGGAGTTGTGTGATTCCAATGACTTTAAAAAAGATACAGGTTTCATAAAAAAAAGAAAATGTTTAATTTTGAAACTGTAGATCCTATTGATTCCGCGAAAAGTAGAATCAGAACTGATTTTTTTTTGTTATAATGATTGACGCCGTGATACAAGACATCAATACAAGATTTACTCCACTCACTGAATATTTCAACAATTTTGGATTCTTGTACGACATAAATAATTTAAATCCTTGCTAAATATGGAGATTTTTAATTGTGATTATTAAGTACTAGTACTTCAAAATGGATAAAGCAAAGACATAAATTTTACGAACTTTACGAAGATTACAAATTGATATCTATCCTAATGTTTACATGATTATTAGAATTATTATTGTGCTGAGATCAGTTTCCGAAGAACTAAGCTTATCCACTTCCTCAACAGTTATTATATCCCTTAACAGCAGGACTCACTGCAGGGACTTTTTCGAAAGATTAAAAATTCTGACTCTTCCTTCCTCATTCATCTTTTAATACGTTTGCCTAATTCGTAAGCACGCTTCTCCAATTTCAGAAAGATCGTTACAAGGCTATCCCCTTAGAAACACGAAGCACGACCTCTACCTACCTACCCCACATTCAGAATTAGTCAAGGGCTCAATATTTTATAATACAAAAAATGCACAATCACTTGCCAATTGAAATCAAATCGATATCATCCTTTCCCGCATTTCGCAATAATTTGAAGGCATTTTTACTGGAAAGTGCCTTCTACTCTGTAAAAGACTCTAATTCTAATAATATTTATTTCCGGGCATGCTTTATACTAGTTTAATTTTGTTATGGATTTATAATTATTACCTATTACTATTACCTATAATTCTTATTACTCATTGTGGTTTTCTTCTGTGTATTGAAATTGTTTTTCAGTTGTTACAAGCTTTTGTATACAAATTGTAAGTTAAAATTGATTAAAAATTACTTAAGAAACAAAATGAAACAGGACTGACTATTTCGTTTAGCAATTATCTCAGTCGAAGCAGATTAAATAACAAATCCTTATTACAGGAATTCAGTAAAAATGAAGAACATTTTTTTTGTAAAAAAGTAAATCACTCACTAAGTTATAAAATAAAACTATTTTTCCATCACTTAATTATATTAGATCAGCGAGCAAAAAAATAAGTTTAAAGTTAAGTTATGGATCAAGACAGATTTTAACTTTAAACTCAGGAACATTCGTTGGCTAAGGTACTCGAAACATCCGGCGGTTAAATTTAAAAATAGTGATAGACTGATAAAGAGGAATTTAAAGGAGTAATGTTTTAAGAAAAATCGAAATGAAAGTAACATGTAAAATTTTATATAAAGCTCAAAGTCACATAAGCACACAATAAGAAAATTTACTAGAAATTGGAGATTTACTTTACAGAGAGTCCAGGATTACTACACCAAAATTTATTAACAGACAAAAGTATTCAGAAAGACACAGACCCGTATGCGGACAGATATCTTGCACCCCAAAAATAATTTGAATTTTGCATAGTTTTTTATTATCATACCTCATATATTTTTATTGTTTAAACTGGTTTTCTTTAAGTAAGGACACATAACAGTTTCAACATATATTTTTTTAAAACATGACTGTAACTGCTTTTTACAAACGAAATAAAATAAATAAAAGTCACATTAAAACACATATACCCTTTCTGTCGCTTCTCTCTTACATACATTGTTGGATAAAAAAGAAACAAGTTATGTTGGATGTTGAGATTGGAAGCAATATGTCCTGACGTAGTCACAAGGTAGCTTCACAAAAACTTGGATCCCTCTTTAAGACCAAAAAGCAACAGCTTCTAATCCTCTCAAAGGCCTAGATTCATCCATCTTTGGAATATTGCTCACACATTTGGAACCCGGCTTTCAAGCATACTTTGTTCCACTCCATTCAGAAGAGGTTCGATTAGGTAATCCAGAGTCAAGATAGATACTACCAAGGCAGATGCTCTTCTGAGTATAATCCCACCTAAAGCAGTTTATGCAAGTCGTACTCGACGGGCCCACGTGGCTCACGAACACCAAGTTCGCCTGCATATGCCCAGAACTTCAATTTATCAGGACTCATATTTTTTTGGGAAGTGCAAGCCTGTCGAATCAGCTTCCAGGTACGTCTTTCTCGAACTCTACAACCTACAGAAATTCAAGATCAATATCCGCAGGTATCTTCACGCGGCAGATACCACTCGAACTACTCGAGTGCAAAAGAGTTTACCCTCTTGTGCTTGCCTTTTAAATTAAAAAAATGTTAATTATGTTAAATACCAATTATCAATTATTAATGTGTTCTCAAATTTTCCAGCCCCAATCTCCACAAATATGTGAAATCGACTTTTAAGCGGCGACCACAGAATTACTTATCTGATATTTCAGTATGTATCAAAGAATAATTCCATGAATAGTAATTCTGTTCATACTAAAACGAGAATTATTCAGTTTGATAATGTATGTATGGATTTGGGGTCTCGTATACACTGTGACTCAAAGAATCTATTGTGTCCGCCTTTCTTGCTGCGTTACTGGAGGACCCACTATTTACAGCTGATCGATTGATACCACTCCTTTCTTTCTAGTCTAATCTAGTTTAGATGTGGAATGGCTTCAATTGCGAGAGATCTTCGTCTTCTATTTTATATGTTCCCAGGTGTAGTGCTCTGGAGTTCCTTAGTGCTTCACACTTCGAGAGAATGTGGATAGAGGTTTCGTCTTCTGTGCAACAAAACCTGCACGCCGCATTATCTGCAGGGCCTAGAGTTTTCAGGTAGAACTCCTGCTAGCATTCGTAGATTGTTCTTAAGTTGATACATTCTGCAGATGTATTCTGGTTATAGATCCCAGAAGAGTCTTTGCCTGTCTTAGGCCATGTAGGTTGTCCCAATAATTGATTTTGCTTTTATCTACCTTCTTCTCCAGTGCTGTTTTCATTGCTCTGTAGCTGATACCACAGAAGAGTCCAGGTCCCATGAAGGGCTTGTCTGCCCCCGGTTTAACGAGCTTGTCAGCTGTAGGGTAATTTTATTTTTCTTGTCCATCTCGTTTAATGTTTCTAGGCAATCCCAGAGGAGTTTGGATTTTATGATATTGGAACTTATAGCTCTAATGACTGCTTGGCTTTTGGTAAGAATGATGATCTCCTGTTTGCGACAGTTTCTCTTTGGATTGAACCGAACACATCTTTGTTCATTTCTTGTATGATTAGATATTTTGGTCCCACTTATTGAGGTGTAGTTTTTTTTGCTTAACTTTTTCGATCTGAAATCCTGAGATATGTCCCAGGGTTGATTCTGTTTGATAATACTCGTCGTCAATAAATTTTCTAACTATTTAAAAAGCGAATTTAACTTATTTAACTGACTTATTGAAAGAAAATGTCTGAAATGTCACTTTTAAGAATATTGTCTTGTTTTTATATGTGTATATATGCTATCATATTTGATCTTTCTATTATCGCACAATACTCAGGCAACCCATAGATGTCTCTGAATTGTGAACATGCAGAATTCAAATATTTTCCACATGGTTTTTCGGAAATGGAACGATTTCATTCTTGCCGCTTGACTTGAATTGGTCGCTTTTTATTAAATCGATACTACCGAAGCTGCACGACGTGATGCATCGAGATGATCAGGATTGTATTGGCTCATTTGTAAGTTAGAATATTGAAATTACAAAATTTCGTACGTTCGGTCTGGTGTAAGATTTAAAGAAACTAATAAATTCAGTATATTAATAATATTAATAGTGAAATATTTCGATAAGGTATAATGTGCTTTATGACTAATATCATATTTATTATAGACCTTTGAATATAAATTACAGAAGACAGTTATGCGAGGATCAATCAATATTTCATAAATACGCACGGCACTCATACCAAATTAAAAAATGGAAAATAATGTTAATGAATAATAAATAATTTATAAAATGAGTTATCTACGCCTATGGTGGTTCAAACAAAATTGTCGACAAGGGCTTTTATATAAGTTTTTATAATATGCTATTGATATTGGAAGAACTATAGCTAAGTAGGAAGTTTTGGAACTATTCGTGATATTCATACTAAGCACACTACTTATACTACCACTACATCAACAGTCTCTGAAGACGATAACTTGGTTATCGAAACGAACACTAGGCAGTGTAATTTTGAATGTTGGTATAGTGGTAATGTGAACAGGGTATTCGTCTCTAGGATCTTGAACAGTATTGAGAAAATTTCCCAAAAAACTCGAGAATTGTTGGTAATAATGTGAGAAAGAATAATCAGAAATATTAGCAAGTGATGTAATGGTTCTAAAAGTTAAATAAGAAATAGGAACAAATGGTACAACCTCACAAACATATGATAACGTGAAAAAAGTTTTTCAATCAAACAGTCGATTGACTTCGAGATCTTATTGAAGAGCTTAAAAGATTCGAAAATAGACCAACGCCAAAAGAAGCTTTACAGAACAGCTTGCTAAAGACAATAGATATATTCATTCAAATTTTATATTGCTTGTGATGTTGTTAATAAAATAATCACAGAACTTTTATCGCGTAATCACCCAACAATAATCCCGTAATTAGAATAATTCTGATATCACTCTATTTAAAAAATACGAAGCATACGATACACTGGGATAAAATACGGAGCTGGCAACGCAACGCCGAATGCGCATTTCCCATTGATTCCAGGGAGCTACAATAAGAAATTACCCGTGTCTGCATTAGTGCTCGACCCTTGGGGTAAGTACTCACTTTCCATTTTGGAATATAATATTAAGACTGAATTATTCTGTGTTAAAGCATTTTTTTAGTTTGTGAGCATTGATTAGAATTCTCTAGTATTTATAATTTTGAAAATTAGATACTGTTATGATATAGTTTGCACATGTTTCGTTATTTAGAATTCTACTCTTTGAAATAGAGTCTTAACAGGTGGTTCTAAAGTTATTTAATTTCAAAATTTCACTAATCTGAGTCTATGTTTTGTAAATATTAGTTTTTCACGTGATATTTTTTGATGTGTAGTAATAATTTTAAGCATACTGACCGTATTTTATCACTCAAAATATGCAATCGCAAAACTTACACGCGGTTATCACCTTGAAGATAGATTCACAATACATAGTTTTCCAAAATTCCGTTTTTCCAAAACCTACAAGAATTTAGGCTTAAAATGAAAACTTGAGCTTTGATGAGTTAGTTTATCAGAATAAGTATAATTATATTTATATACAGGTGATCCCGTCTCTAGGATAGATAGACAGCTGAGAAATATTTGGGGTTTCTCAGTAAAAAACATAATATTCAACATAAATAGCGATGAAGAAAGAAATTATACACATTTTGTACGATTTTGTATGTTTAACACCAATAATGCACACTACTGGTGTCAAAAGGGTATCACATCAATAACACCCATTTAGAGTTAATGTTTGGGCAGCAACTTTAGGTAACAAAAAAATAGTTTATCACATTATACTTGGATATTTAAATAGTGATATGTACCTGGATTTTTCAAGCAATCACCTGAAAGTGTCGTAATTGGTTGTATAACCATATTCCGAAATGATGGATTGGTAGAGGTGCAAAAGCTCTGATTCATTGGCCTCCTCGGTCATGCGATTTTAATCTCTTGGATCACACAGTTTAGTCATACCTTAAACTAAAAGTTTATTTTACAGAGATAAATTCACCTCAAAAATTGAAAGATAGAATTCAATGTCACTTCAATGATCTCATAGGTGACTGTTTAGAAGAATAAAGGATTCTTTAGAAAAAAAGTCTTTTGTATTCATTTTGAACATCTACTCTAAATGAATTCTATCTTAAGTAATTAGACTTTTTTAAAGTTTTATCTTATATAAATCAAAATATTCCGAAAACGGTACACAGTATCGAGTTTTATCAAGAGTACCGTTTTGGTGTATAATTAAATGATGTTTTAGTTCACTTGAAATTTTGTTTATTCTAATATTGAAAAAGTTGGATACTACTTGGTACGAACCGTGTAACTAGCGCCCTCTATAAGAGTCAGACATAAAAACAAATTCATTGGATTTATCAGCTTCTAAAACAAATTTGTTTTAAATTTCAATACAGTGTTGCTCGTAGTTGCAGCAAAATCGTAAAAAGTATGTATACGGATGGTGTTACGAAAATTTTTTACTGAGCAAACCCCAAATATTTTTTTGAAAATACTATACTATAATGATATTATTCATCCTAATATTCAATAGATGATACCTCCCTTTTTTATAATTATTTGTAATATGCATACTGGATACACAAAAACCAAGTTACCGTCTGCAGAATCTGAAGAAAAACTTTTCGCTTCAAAGCAACGTTACTCCTGGGAAAAAATCCAATGAGCTAACCTATTTCCGTGGAAACACTTCATACTCTTTTCTTCATTTCTTATCTATAGTTTTTTTATTGTATTATGACTGTATTATTTGTTCCTAAATAATAGTATAATATTCAATTAGCGCGTAATAGCCATCACTCGCGAATAGAATACTATATTTTATCTACAACTGCCAGGAAAAAAACCTTCTATCCTTAATTTTTGTCAACATAATAATTATAAGTGGTGGATAATAGATAGACTTCGTATGATAGGCCGAGAGGTCAGCATCTTTGAAACTTTTAATAGTGAACATTAACAGGCCATGACCGGAAAAACCAAGGCTGCTGATGGCGACGATGTGCCGAGAATCTTCAGTTCCTACCGGACTGTCTCTGCACAAGCTGTAAGAGGATATAGACGTAGCAACCAACAGTGGACAAAAAAAAATCAGGTGAATGGCCGAGACGATAGATAAAGACGATACTTTCTACGGTATCTTCACAAAATAAAAAGAGTGCAGACACCTGAGTGTACGTATTGTGGTGTCAACACGAGCCAGATGATGCCGAACATGTTTAATCACTGGAAGGATTTGAGAGAGGGTACTATAGAAGACTATTGACAGCCTAACCTATAATATCGTGAAGGTAATGCTGCACAAGATGATTGCTACTCACGTAGAGACAAAAGGCTACGGGAGTCCCACATATCGATCAGCTCTTTTGGTGAAATCCGTTGGACTCCGCATCTTCTTAAAAATACTTTGTATAATACAATTATTCTTGTTAATTATTTCCACGATTTTTCTACCTTATTCTAGCTTGTTATTCATGTTGTCGTCGATGTAACCCACGGCAACAACGCTTTATTTTCACCCCCTTAGTTTTTTCACCACAGTTTGTTGCCAATTATTGACCAAAAGTAAATACTATAATCTTCAAGTTTAAAAACTGTACCTATTTGTCTGCCCATAGCTGCCAACTTTTTACCAATAATTGCAAAAATAAGAGTTTGATGTGGCACAAGGTACTCACAGTAGCAAATATCGTGAAATCCATCTGACACAGTAAACGGTATAGATGTCTTTGTTTTGGTGACAGGTATATTGACTAGGGTTTTGTTGTAATCATCTATACCCGAATCTTTTATATTCATAAAATGTAACTCGTGATTGAAGTAACTTGCGTAAAACAGTAACGAAATATTTCAAAATCTCGTTTTTAATAACTAACTTTGTTCAGGAGGAATCTGGAGCTTATTTCTGAAATTTAATCAGCTCCTCTGGTGCAAAAGTCTTGCTTTTCCTTTGGCCGATGGTCGAAATGGAATTTTAGGAACACAATATTTTAAGAATCCGTAAGAAACAAATATTGAGGACGGCTTGTACTTCTGTATTTTTAAAAAAACATGAGTAATATAGAAGTGGTTTTATACATTGATTGCCAATCCATAACTTTTCACTTTGTAGACAGCAGCTTTTTATGGTTAATTCCAATATTATGTCAGATGTACTGCTAAGCATAGCGAGAATCTGACCTCAACTGTCATAGTTGAACGCTTGCTACCAGAAAAAACTGGTTTCACTTTAGAACGGTTATAGAATAGATGATCTACGGAGATGTTTTTGTCATTGCTTAGTGTAGTGGCAGCTTCTAAAAGACCTTCAAAAGAAATATCCTCTGTCATGGATAGACAAGATATTTTCTTTAAACGGTTATTGTCGTTGAAATCCAAATACTTATCTTAATACTGACAAATGTCATAACAAATTTGGAAACACTTTAAAAAACGTCTATATCTGTTTCATTCTTGACCATCCTCAGATAGGATCAAAAAGATTGTTTTTTTGCCTAGCAATTACTAGCAATTTCTTCTTTTAAACGTTTCATAGTTGCAAAGAATTTTGTAGCTATGGTTTCAGTTTTCTTAAGAAATCTATTCGCTCTTTCCATATATTAGCAAGAAAAAGAGAATATACAGTGGTTTAGAGTGATCAAATGTATCTTCTAAGCCCAGCAGTTGTTTCAACGCATTTGGACAAACACCTTCCAAAGATAGAAAATCCGAAATAAGTGTAGGATAAAATTTTAAAATCTTCTCAAGAGCTAGGCCTAATGTATTTCGACTTCCTCCACGAATTCTTTCAAACATTCCCTATTGACGGCAGATTGTTGAAAGTGATTTCGCCAAGAATGAATTCTAATCTTGACAGTTTAACTTCTGAACTCTCAAACTCAGACAACCGTGCTCGTTATAGTATTTAATCTTTCACGCGAAACAAACAAAACTAAAGATTATTAGGCATTACTTTTATTATAGCTGATGGTTACATTTAAATAATAAAATCCTCATCACTCATCAACAACTCGCCAACAAGAATTTTGCATATCCATCGATTATTTTACATCGAAAATGGTAAATTTATCATCTTTTGTGATCGAAATAATTGACATTTTAATTTTATATAATCCCAATAATTATGCAACGCTTATTTTGTTCAGTAATCCGTGGGTAGATATGACGATCAAATAAATAGGTTTAACGTGAAGGTTGGTGTTTCCATTAATCTTACACCCACGACGACGAATTGGCATCAAAACCTCGATGAAGTTCTACTTTTTTGTATTATTGATTTTATATGGTGATGAATTTGGATAAGTTTTAATATTGTATATCGACGGTTATACTACGAGGGTGACGCTATACATAGTGAGACACAAGAAGTTTTTCTCAAGAAAATGATTCTATTTATTCCCAAAGTAGTCACAAACTTCATAATCTTGTATAAACCAAAAATTTAAATTTTGAGATAATTTTTTAGAATGTTTCTAAAAAATCAATGAACTCCTTAATTTATCTCATCCTCCATTTGTGTTTCTTTACCACAAATAGTCAAAGCAAGTGAATAATATAATATAAAAACTATTCTATATTCGAATGCTCCCCTTCAATATACTCCCCTTCATTAGCCGCACACCTTTCTATACGTTTTTTCCATTGATTGAAGCAGTGCTGGAAATCTTGTTCTGGTGTTTTTTGCTTTACCGCTTCCATCGACCCAAATCGAGTCCATTTCAAAGTATATTTTATCTTCGGAAACAAAAAAAGGTCACATGGTGCCAAATCTGGTGAGTACGGCGGGTGTTCGAGCACTGGAGTGCGCTTACCGTCCAAATACTGCTTCATAGATGATTACAGATTTCAGTTCTTAGATTGTCCTCATTTTCAAGAGGTTGTTACAAATTAGCACTATTAAAAAAGTGATGATTTCAGATATACAATTATTCACATTACGCTTGATACATAATCTTATAATTGAAACATGAAATATTGTTAATAATATGTTTATTACTTTTACAGGTCGAAATTTGATCCAGAATGAAGCTCGTTTTTCTACTATGTTGTGTCACAGCTGCTACTTGCTATATACCCCAAGGCAAAGTGAGTCAATTCCTATATAAACAAATTAATCATTTATTGAAGATGGAATAATTATGAATTTGATATTTTGTATTCTGGAACAACAGCTAATTCGACTGCTTGTTGAAGGCTAATTTTTAAACATCCTGTATGAATGATCGACTAGTGGGACATATAGATAACAAACAAACTCTTGTTGTCAATTTCAAGTCACCTATTTCGTTATTAGTTAATATATATTGAAAAAATTTTCTTAAAAATCTCAAATATTTCATTTCTAGTGAAAAACAAAACAAATTTTCCGTTTATAAAAGATTTTCCACGAAAATATGGACATGGGCATCTTAAAATCAATATAAATGACAAAGTTCGTTAAGTTTTAGTTTACCTTTGATCTTCGAAGAAGATTACTTCGTTATTTAAACATTTGTTATTTTGAAGTGTTAAAACTGAAGGCAACTGAAAATAATTTATTAAATACCTATACAACCTAGGACTTCTTGTGTACATAGAAAAAGCAAAAGTTTCATCTTATAGAGTCCATCGTTTTGATGTAACTTTATGAATCTTTCTTAACTGTGAGTTAATGATTTCAATCTTTCATTATATGACTTAAACTTTCTTCTATACTCTCGAAACGTTCCAATTTAAAACATCTTCTTCAATGTATTTAACTGCTCTTTGTTATTCTTCAAACTGTTTTTCAATTTTGATATTTTGGCTATTGTATTTCGATGAACTTGATACGTTACCATTTCCCTAGATGTTCAATTGTTCTTATTAGTTACAGCTACAGTCAAAAAACTGATTTTTGTTTGTCCAAAACTACTAATTTCCTCTGTAAAAATGTGATCCGGACATTTACTTGAAAACTCCAATGACTCTTCTATATGTAAATTGCCAGATGTTAAGGAATGAACACTCACACTATTAACTTGATGCTCTTTGATGATCATATCGGTGTCTACCATACCTGTATTTACAGCATATGAATGTTTTGCTATCAAGTCATGAACTTTGGCATAACTGTGATTTTCCTAAATGGAAGTAGACAATGAAGGCAATGCTTCATACTTCAAATGTTTTCTATTAAAATTTGAACAATCACAGAAAATGATTTTCACCCAAGTTGAGCATTGAATTTTACAACATTATTCCCATAGAACAAACGTCAGGAAAGCGTTTTGGGAAATTAAAAAAAAAATGTGTCGGGAATTGAGAAATTATTCAGGATGAATGACATATTGACAATTGACAATTGACAGTACTGACTTTTATTCACTAGCGCCACGATTAGTAAGTGTAAGAAGTAAATTTGTGTTGTCGAAATTTACATGCAAGTTGACGTTCTTATTGGTATGTTCTGTCAGTCATCCTTTGAACAATTTGCAACATTGACAAGATTTATAGTAATATTTGCTAATTAAGCTATTTTTTAATCACTTATCATACACATTATAATGTAATATGTTGATGAGATAGGAAATCCTGTAGGGTTCTTCGTGTAAAAAGTATATGTTCTCATAATATTCTAATTTTTTTACATCTTAAGTACAGATGCAGCTCATATTTTCACAAATCAATTATTTGAGTAAATATATTGCCCAGTTTTCATTTCTCGTGTTGTGCTTATGATGTTTTTGAAACTTAAGAATCTGCTCATGTTTTATAGATAAATCTATATTTTGAAAAACAAAAAACGAATAATAATATTATACAAAATCTTACAGCTCTGCATTTTCACGTGTAATTTCTTCAAAAATTAGAATTTTTATCTTTGTTTCACCTAAAGCAGCTATTTTAAAACCAAGTCGATAATTATTTTACTTTATAAAACCAGGAGATAAATCTGGTGGCCTGGAAGTATTCTCCAAATAATTTTCTTTCTCACGTTTGTGCATTCCATAAAAAATTCAAAGTCGTTTTAAAATCAGTTTACCATAGTTAGCGATATATTTTGATAAATTGTGTAATGTTTTAGTTTATATATATACCTTACAGGGAAACATCTTGTCCGGATTGTTTTTGCGAGATCTGGTAAATCGCATAAACGGTAAACAGATTGCTGAAGGGGATGGTATCTCTTATTTGGATTTTACTGAAGGAATGCCGTTGGATGGTCGATCTCTTACTCGAGGATTGGAAGAAGAGCCTATGTTTCCATTGGATTATGATAGCATCAGAGAAATGGATATTCATCCGAGTATTAGAGATCAGGAATATTTGAAGCATAGTACTTTGTGGAGTAAACAGGTTGGTCTGATATTGTAATTATTTCTGTTACTTGTATTCTTTTCGGCGTTCATGTCTCTCAATCTCGTTATAGAAATATTTCAAACCCTTATCGACACCCTTCTCCAATTTGATTCAGAACTATTTTACCTGTCCTTGTAGTTCCTACCATAAGTAGAAATATTGAGTTCAAATATCTCTTTTAAGATATTACTCTTTTCATATTTCAATTCCAAAAATGTTGAGGAAAACCATAGTGAAATTATTGTAAGTAGTTAGTTCTCTCAGTTCCTTGACATTGTTAAGACTTACTTTCAAAATTTTAAATAAAAGACAATCTCCTAATAATTAAGTACTATTATTCAATAAATACGAGGATTGTCCCAGAAGTACCTGGCCTGACCTAGAAATAGAGGTAGATGCTTGAAAAATACCACTGAATTAGAAAGTAATCAATCTATATATGTTTCAAGTTTGAAGACGCCACGTGTTTAATATTTGTTTGGTAGCCTTCAATAGTGAACGTTTTCAGTGAATTTGTAAACATAGAAAAGTACATATGTTTCAAGTTTGGAATTGATTATCATTATGTGATACAATACTTTTATTTTGAAAGACATTAGGCCATACAAATATATAAGCCGAACTAGATTATTGTCTGGTTGAGACTGCTACTTCGTTATCAACAGTAAACTATGTATTGGGTGGCAGAGCTTAAACGAGGCTGTATGACCTCGTAGGTCTCGTAGGTCTCGTAGGTCCGTACTTTTTAGGTCACGTGACGGGCCAAAGTTATATGGAAATGCTTGAAGATTAACGTAGTCGCTGCGCAACGCGTTATATGTGCGGGAGTACCTCAATGTTCATTTTGGGGAATGAATGGGCTGACGAGGATTCGTTGAGGGGTCCGCTCGGTCATGTCAACTGAGAACCTGTGATTTCTTCCTGTGGTGCCTTCTCAATTTGAAACTCTTCACGTAGAGCTTAACATGCTTCGTCGGACCTGCGTCTCCGTTGCTGTAAATTCATTGATCAAGTTATGCATCAATTTGATCATTTTTTCGAATCCCTCTTCTAATTTCTTTTAAAAAAATTTATTTTGACGCTGTCTTTTTTTCTCCCATTGCAACTTTATTGCTTCTGACTTATTCGACCTCTTTATAATGACAATTTATTCATTCATTCCATTATTTATACAGTCATTTCCCAAAGCAATTATTATCGATTATAAATAACCTTTTGAAGGTTATTTATATATATTTAGATATTTTTAAAATCGGGTAATCGTCTCAAATTATTTTCAGTTTCCCAACGGAGATAGAGACGAAGTTCAGGGACTTCAACATGGAGGAATGAAAACCAAAGATAGACTGAAAAGTGAAACAACTTTACCAGCTTATTGCAGTCCCCCCAATCCGTGTCCCGTTGGATATACTGGTAAGATATATCTAAAAGAATTTTATGTAATGATGATTTTTGGTAAATGTTTATTGCATCACTAAGAGTAGTAGTTCAGAGCATGCTAGAAGTACTGTTTCGCCATCTTTTTCGGAACATTTACATACATTCACAACTACAATGGACTTATACCTTAAGGTGGGTCTACATCTGATATAAATACTTGTGTATTGTGATTTTGTTGAAGGCTACGGGGTGTTTGAGCAAGTAATTACAGGGATTGAGTATAATTTTCTAATCTAATTTATTAGGGCCTCAAAGTCTGCAGGAGACATGCGTAAGAAATTTCGAAAATGACCAGTACTCTCATCCAGGGATAATATATTTGATAAATGATTTTTAATATATTCATTTCTATTTATATACAGATACTTCATCCAACAACATCTCCTTTGCTTTAAACTTTTTTTTGGTAACGAGGTGGTTGATAATATTGAAAATGACACTTTTTTCATTTCATTCAAATAGTCAATTTTCTTAGTACGTCCACATATACATCACTATGTGCCGCAAGTTTAGTGTGAGCTACTTAGGAATATGGGGTCGAAGAAAGTACACAAAATGGAATTTAAACCAGTTTATTACAAACGAACATTTATTTCTAGTATTAATCAAAATACCAATGTTCATTTCAATGGTGTGAATGGAACTCTTTTTGGCCATCAAGTATTTTCTTGAAGTTTGGAGAGTATGTTGTGGCCGCCAGTCTGATGCAGTTGTCCAAATGTTCATCATTCAGTCTGTTTCTATATTGATTTTTTATGAATTTCATAATTGAAAAAGATGCTTCGCACAAGGTTGTAGACCTGAACATAGTTTTCAATCTCAATGCAACTTGAACCACAATCAATATGCTTTTGAAATATTGAAATCATTGATCATATTTTTGTCTTAAGTCTGAAAGAATTTCCACGTATTCTTGCTTATTGTTGTGGTGTTGCGGAGGATTTTGTTTATCAACGATCTGCTTCAGACTAGGAGAGTGCTTGTATCAAACTGGTGGCTCGTGATCGACTGTTTGGCGTCCATTGGTCTACATAATTCATGTGCGTCGAAAAAAATTTTGCCGAATGCAACGCAAAACAAGAATTTATGTGAGATGTGGATCTGGCTTTAGGCGTCTCGGTTAAACACAATTTGTTCTCATAAAATAGGGTTCATTTTCATTTACATGAGTAGAACCAACTACATGGCATGAGAATATTATATTGGGAAAAACGTCGATTTGTAATTATAAATGTGCGCAGGTAGTTGCTCAGGTTAAGTTATGAAAGAAAATAAACTTCTAAGCGTTCTTCGAATCTATTTCATATGGCCGTTCCAAACCGTATATTTTTATTAATTAAGTTCATGTTTAAATAGCAAATTTTCGAATTCCCATGTCACAAAAAATTGTTGCTTCATTAATACAAGAATACAAGGGCTGCTACTCAAGTTTTGAGATATGGCAGCACTGATGTGAATATGTCAAATTTGAATTGGGAATCGGGAACATTTTATTGCGATGATTTCGTATGACTTTTCACGTGAATTAAACTAACAGCAGTGTGCCTATCAACTGCTTCGACTTTTGGTAATGAAGCACTATCTCAAGCCACCGTGTTTCGAAGGTTTTCCGAATTCAATCGTGATCGCAATTCGCTACAAGACGAATTTTGTGAAAGATGTCCATAATAGGTTGTTGTGCCAGAAAACATCGATGCTGTGCGAAAACTGATATTGCAGGATCGTTATGTGACATCCCGTGAGATTGTGGTATACTTGGATATTAGTTCCACTCGCATATATTCAATATTGCATAAACATTTGGTTGTAAAAAGATTTGTTCGCATAATTTGACATATGAAACCGAAACTAAACAACAATCGACTGTATGGGTCTTTCGAGATGAGCCAAATCCAACAAAAGTTGTTCGCGCACGAAGCACATCGAAGTAAATGTTTTTTGGATATGTCGCCACCGTCCCATTAGAACAACGTAGAACGGTTAATTCTGAATGGAATAGCCAATCCTAAAAGACGAATAATCGTCCACTACGACAATGCGAACTTTCACGCATCAGTTCATCAAAAACGTGTTTGAACATCATCCGCCTACAACGTTTTTCTGCACCTGAAGAAGCGGTTGATGTGCTCAAAACACATGTTTTGGAGGTACCTAAATCGGAATGGAAAAATTCGACAATTGGTTCAAACTCATACAAAAGTGTATTGATCTCAAAGGAGAATATTTTTAAAAACAATAAAGTCATATCCAATTATAACTATTTGTTTTTATTTTCTATCGCAAACTTCATTAATAACCCTCGTATAAAGTAACTGAAATCCAAATGAAGCAAATATTGAGTTTGTTCTCTTCTTCCAATTCGTTTATCTATGTTTTTTTCATTTATGTGGAAAAGAATATAATATTCCTTGAAGTTAAAATATATTTACTTAAATACTATCATGAAAAAAATATAAAAAATAAATTGCTGCAAAAAATATTAGTTTCACTATTTCGATAATGCTTGTCAGTAACAGTAGGGCATACATAATTTTTATTTTATTCCCTCTTTTTTACCGACAAATGTATACCACTTTTGGAGACTAATATCAATTCAGGAGCTAGTTTGAGTCGATGATTTTTCGCCGGAAGTAGTTCATAATTTCTCAACACTTTTGACACTGTACTTTTCATTTCGAGCATTGCAAATTTTTGCCCTGAAACATAACAAAAAATGTATGTAGACACTCGTATACTGTATGTCTCATTTAAGATGGAGACATCCTTAGATTTGCGATATTTTGAGGAATTGAAATTTGAATAAATCATTCTTGAAGACTAGAATTAACAATTTTTTCTCATAATACGAAATGGATAAAAATAAACAATCCTATAAAAGAAGAATAGGATGAAAATCGTGGCGGATAAAGGAATCTTGATCTTAATAGATGGCTCTGAAACAAAAAATGGAAGTGGAGAAGGTTTTATTACTAAAGGAACTGAAGATCCAAAAGCTTCACCGACTCAAAACAAAACTGGATGTGATATCCTTCAAGCGAAACAACAACAAAAAATGATTGCATACCCTAGTATACAGTATGTCTCATTTAACATAAAAACATCCTTAGATTTGAGATATTTAGAAGAATTTAGATTTCAATTTTTTACAAACTACGAAGAGAATAAAAATAAACAGTCCTACAAGAGAAGAACAGGATGAAAATCATGGGGGATAAAAAAATATTCATCTTAATAGATAGCTCTGTAACAAAAAATGG
Organism: Diorhabda carinulata; assembly: GCF_026250575.1. NCBI lineage: Eukaryota > Metazoa > Arthropoda > Insecta > Coleoptera > Chrysomelidae > Diorhabda > Diorhabda carinulata. The sequence continues at coordinate 7,338,486 of NC_079464.1, read as the reverse complement.
AACAAGAGCAGGATCTTGTTCTTAAGGAACTGGAGATCCAAAAGCTTTGACGACTCAAAAATGGATGTAATATCCTTCAAATAAAAATAAAAACAAAAGAGATAACTGCCCAACTGTTTAGGGAAAGTGGTGAATCAAACAAAAACACAACAATCTAAACAGATATCCAGACAGTCTTAAATACAGTAGCATGTGATACCAAAGAAGGCCCCTGCTGGATACCGGGACACTACAAAGAGAAAGGGAGCTCTAAAGTAGATAGGCTTGCACAAAGTGGTACAAGGGAAGAGGATGCCAAAAAAAATAGTAATAGTGCTACTATAGATGTAATTGTTGAAAAAACCAAACATCGGATAAATGGTCAGACAGAAGTTATTGTATGATATCCAGAGCGATCTGGTTAAGGATGAAATGAGAGTAAACAAAAATGATAATAAAATTCACGTTTCAATTCATCTAGTAGACCATTGGGATCATCACTGTTGGCACAAGACTCCAGAAATGGGGATTGGTAATGGACAACTATTGTAAAGTGTTTAACGAAGAACAGGCAGTAGAGCATCTGTTCTGCCGGTACCCTGCCTTGATGGAAAAATGACATTATATGCTGGGGGATTACAAAAAAATCACCTCGAAGAAATAGCAGACTTAGACAGAAAAAATGAAAATCTTCCTAGATTGGATATTTTTAAAAATCAAACTGTATAAGAAGCAAAAAAATGATATTATTGATATTTGAGTTGTAATTACCAATGCAGTTTCTAGGTCCAGCGCTGAACGGGATGTATGTGTAGGGACGGGTTCCATCAATGGTTTCAAACCTCTCTGGTATAAATTTCAGAGGTTCCGGAAAATTTTTTGGGTTTCTATGTATTATGTATGGGAATATAACAATCTGTTGACCTTTTGGAACGATTATATTATCTAAAAATAAAATAAATGTTCTCTAATTATAAAACGAAAACAAATGAAAAAAATTTAATAAATACATTGTACATTTCTATCGTATTGATAACTTAGAATGAACATAGAATTTGAGGAAATAATAGGGTTTGAAATATTAATTGGTTGCTTCAAAATTCATTAACTTTGATGAAAATATCACATGAAATCGTAAAAAATATTATGCACGATAAATGAAGTACTTCAAAGCAATGTGAGAGTAAATTTTCGAAAATAATATTTATCTTACTCCACTCAAATTCCTCGGATGCAGTTCTTCCAAAAAAAGGTACTGACGAATAAAGTCGTAACGTTTCTTTTATAACCATCTCCAAATATTTCATATTTTGCAAATCTCCAATTTTGGGTCTAGCTGTTGCCAAGTTTCCAAACATAATTTTTTGTTCGTCAAGTGCTTTTTCCTAAAAAATTTTGCCTCTTTAAAAAACTTCGGGGTAAGTAATTAACAAAAGATTAGTTATAATCGATGGTGATTCGAATCTCAAAAAGCCACTATTTTTAACTAATTGAAACACAATTTTACTGAAATGAGGAATAACCAAAGGTTGGGATTGATTTAAATGATGAGCAAAGCAATAATGTCATGAGAAAAAAAGAAGATAAGCGCGATTTTGAATGCTGAGGTATTCAAAGGGATGTATTTCAAATATACTTCATCTACGTAGAACCTTGGTCTTTTTTAAAAAATTCGGTTCCCTGCTTAAATGGCACCTGGAATTTATACAGCGGTTATTAACAATCATCATTGTTATTATAGAGGTCTCTCATAAATAATATCGCTTTCCAATGTTCACTTTATTCATCAATCATTCATTATTCATATTCATCATATTTTTACACAGAAAGCCTTAACATTGGAAGTATAACCCATCGTATTTTATGGTTTTAACCCAACGTTCAGCAAGCCCTTTAAGACGATAAAATCATTCTTTCGGCTTGAATGAAAAAAATTCTCGCACTGGATTTTTCATAAAAGAATTTCGTCTTGGATCTAAATAATTAGTAATCTGATGGTGCAAGGTTCTGGATCTTATTGTAAGAGAACCAGCTTTCGGTTAACCAAATATGGATATTTCTCCGATAAAACTTCATATATTCGCATCATCAGGCCACTACATACCTTGGCATTAATTTTTCGATCATCTGGAATGATTTCGACGTAAACTAAACCTTCGTAATTCCACAAGATACACAACAAGACTAATTTGTCACTTTCGGGTTGTTTATATGTATTCATTTTCCATCGCAAGTAACAATTCGTTTATACTATTATCTTTCAGAAGCTGTTTGAACATTTCTATTCGCTTGAATGTCGATTAACTAAGTTTTATAGATCTTACCTAATGATTTTATGATATATCTGGTATCGTTAGGAAGTCCAAGAGAGTCTGATAACTAGCGAGTGCTGGTTCAAGTTTGGTTATCTACTTTTTCAAGCGTCAAATCTACTTTCCATGCTACCACGATTTGTGACTTGTGTTTCCAATAATGTCTTAACAATACACGAATTTCATATTTATCGCACTACATACTATTAATTATAAAAATGTGCCACGTCGTCAATGAACAAAGAATGATTAAAAGAAAGTAAAACAATCATACTATTCGTAAAATTAGAGATTACTCTTAACAAGGTAGACATGTTTGAATTACGGCGTAGGACATTTTCACATACGAAAACCGACATCACACATGAGACGCCATCTGCAATATTGCAGGAAAATTTTTATTGTCTTGCCTAAAATGCAGTCAAAAACAATTACAAGTGTCTTTTTGAATAAGCGTTCGTGGTATCTATCATGTTCATTTCGGCAGTAAGGATATTATGTACCATGTCTATTCTACAAGAGAATATCATGGACTTCAAGCGTTCATTAGAGACATAAATTCACGACAACTCCCTCCCTACGTCGTATACCACTACAGACTTTTCTAATGTCACCACTAAATCTTTGTGAATCATAGCGTTTTTAAACGTAAGTATTTAATCACTTCGAGTTTCTCAATACCATTCATTTTGACTCTGAGATGTGACTGTCTCTATTTCTTCTACTAAATACAAGGTTTAACAGGTTCATACTTGTTAGTGTTTGACATTAGTCTATACAGTTTTTTTTATTTATAAATGGGTTAAGAGCGTATTTATGCTTGTCCTATACTGAATAATAATAATAATAATAATAAAACAATCTTATTTATTGCCAAGTGGAAGGAGGTCTCATTTATAGCGAAGTAATTTACCTGAGCTGCTGGATTGTTTGCCAAAGCATAAAGTGTGAGAGATATTGCAGATGAAGTAGTGTCATGTCCCTAAAATATAAAAATATATTTTATTAAATGTTCGTCAATATTTTACATAACTCTGGATGAAAAATATTTTCGTTACAATAAAAATAAAACAAAAATTGAATTGAAGTATCTAGCTATACTAACCAACGTTGTAACTAAAATGATAGGCTCAGACATACGGTTTATTACATCCAGTAAATCTGTCAAGAATTGACACCAGGTGACTTTTGACGAAACATCCCCATTGAGAAAAATATATAAATAAATTCAGAACCCTTATACACTAACTTAGTGAAATTGAATGCATTGAAAATATACATCAATAAGTTAAATATCATTGGAAAAATCTATGTTATCTTACTTCAAACATAAACGTATCCACTTCTTCTCTAATGTCTTCCACAGATAAGTTCTGACCGTTAACAGTACTTTTTAGTAACAGATCCAAAAAAGCAACTCTCTTTTTTATACCTATATCGTCGTCTTCTTCACTATCATCAGATTCCTTACGTTCTTCCATTTTCTTTCTAATTACCGAAATGGTATGCGAATGAAGTTTCTCCAATGTGTTGATTTCTTTGTAGTAGTTAGGCGTAAAGGGATATAGATATGAACCTATTGTTGCAACAATTGAATAATTCTTGGAATGTATCAAGGAACACATCTCTTTGACGGCAGCTCTATATTCGGATTGGTTGTTTATTTGGGCGTTTATTGATATACCCATGGCAGTTTCTGAAACGAGTAACGGTTCAATTGAGACTCTAGAAAACAGTTTGCTCACGGCCCCCACATTTGATTGCGGGTCCTGTAACTAGGATCAGGATCGCCCCTCTTCCCTTAATGTATTAAATTGTAGAAGGAGAAAGTAGAGGGAGTGTGTGGGGCCCGAGCAAGCGTTGTATGCAAACATTGCAAACAGTAACTAGCTCGTGAGCACCTATTTAAATAATAACTAACCCAGAATCTAGAATTTAAATTTATATATTTCATTTTAAGATCAAATATTTTGCAATAAATTTGAAAATTAAATTAAAAGGGGGCTAGGCCCGAACCCTCCTTATGCCTAGGACTGTAACCAAAGATGTACCAGCACCACCTTTGTGGGAGCCATGTGTTTGCTGACAGTTGTTCGCTGTAAACGAATAACAAGCAGCTTTTTTTATAAATATAGATTTGTAGATATGTATTTACATGTTGTCAGATCATTCGTTTTCTTATAACTGTAGTCAATTGTGTTAATTTAAAATAAATATTTTTTTGGAATGCTTTAACGTTTTTATGTCGTTTATCGGCATCACAGTAGTGATGATCCGAAATTGCCGAATTTTACATCGACGACAACATAAATAACAAGTAAGAAGTTAAAATTAGAAAAACGAATTGTGGCATTAATTAACAATAATAACAGTACCATAATGTTCCACCACAAGTTACAGGTGAAAAAAATCCACCTGTAGCTTTTAAATAATAGTATATTTATACTTTTATTTGATTAGCAGGTAAGGTCACTTCTACCTGTTATATGATACAAACTTATTTTTGTAGGGTATAAAAAGAAATCTATCATTACAATCCGAATAAATTGAAATTTCATAATATCAGTTATGAAGCAATGTACACACACGCGCGTGTTAAGCATCAACCACTGGATAAGTCCATGGATTTTCCACCAGCCCATATAATTCTAACAGGTCCTCGTCGTGTTTGAAGTTAATCCGAGGTTCAATTATTTCACCTAAGTACCGCATATAAAGCTTAGATGTTCTTTCTTGCGCCCCGACTTGCAGTTAGATCGCTTCCAGCTGCTTTTCACCAGTAATGAGCGCTGCCTCAGCATTGTGCTCAGTCCTTTTCAATTTGAGTGTTTGTGTGTGTGCAGCTCCAGCCAATTTTAATTTATGTGTGTGTGAAGCTCCAGTCAATTTCAATTTATTTGTGTGTATGCAGCTCCAGCCAATTTCAATTTATTTGTGTGTATGCAGCTCATGGGAGGTAAAAAGGTAGTAGACTCTTCTGTCATTAATTTCCATGGTCTGAAATACTTGCCTAATGGAGAGATATAGTACCTAGATATAGATAATGAACCATGGTCAAAATAAACTATTTTAAGTTAAGTAACACGATTATCAGAGATAATACTAGTCGCGCTAAAAATATCATAAATATTTAGCTATACATTGACAATCATCTTATATCGGCTCCTAATGTTCGTAAAACAAGAAAAATTTTTTCAAATTGTATGGTTCTGAAGGACTAACTTTTTATATTTTTTGAACGAAAAATTTGTTTTGAGTTTAAGCCTTAAGCCATATATATATATATATATATATATATATATATATATATATATATATATATATATATATATATATATATATACTGTTTCTGTAGCGTAGTTGGGTTAAGTTGTTTATAATAAATAGTCGGAGACCAGAAAAAATTACAAAGTAATCGAAGAATTTAAATAAATTATTCAAGTTAGTTAAGTGATAGTGATGAGTTATTATAAATTAGTTAAGTGAATTATTATAAGTTAGTTAAGTGTATTGTATAGTATTTAAAAAAATTGACAAGAGTCAGTGTTTATTAAATAACCCCACGAATAAAGGGGTGAACATAAAAACGGAAAGCAATACAATATCAACTAAGTACATGCGGCCGCAATTTTGAGTTTCCAAATTGGAAAACACCAAAATTTTCTTTCAGTTCTACTGGTATAGTGTTATAGGGAATACGATTTCCTACAATTATGTCCACAATATTTTTTTGCGAGCGAGGAAGACTCGATTTACGAATGCTAGAAGATGTACTGGTAATTTTGGAAAGACGTAATGGAACGATATGTTTTCAATTAGTTGATGTTAGGTCGAGTTTTTGACTTACTTCTAGAGACGAGATATGCATAATATACACATGTGAAGTAATAAATGCGAAGGAAACTTACCGCTGATTATGTCAAGTGTTAATAAAGACACCAAGGGATATATATCAAAGGATTTTTTTTCAGCTTGTGTCGCTAGAGTTTTAATAAAAATATCACTAGCGCTTTCAAATACATCAACGAAATTTTCCAATATTGAGAAATGGAACGCTGGCGTTATCAAACGTCTACGTTGCTTCCATTTAGTGCCTAAAAACGTGAAATAATGATTATGGAAAGTACTATTTTTGTAAAAAGTCGTTATATCATTGTATTTTTTTGTTTCTAAATTGTCTTGATTTTACGTTTTTTCTGTTTGAAAATTAAATATATATGCTATCGTTAATTTGCGTCAACCCTTTAGTGTGTAAATTAGAAAGGTATTCGGTAGAATAGCTTGCTGATTCAGTTCAAAGAGAAAATTATTCAATTCTTGCATCAACTGGATCTTGAACAACAGTAACATGTCCTATTGCGTTCACTGTCCACCGTACTATTCGTTTCTATGCAAACTATCTAGGTAAAGCACAAATTTCACACTTTAACAGATGGTATCAGAAAATCTGCAGATTTTCTGGTTAAGAGTGGTTTCTTATTGGGAACCTGGCAATGAAACATCAAATTGTACTAACTTTAATATATTTTCCGAGCTTTCGAATACTTATGTATTCATCGTCTGGGACTGAAATTGTGGTCAAATACAATATAAGATATATGTATAAATGTATAACAATAATAAAATTTTACTCATAATAATTAATTGAGATTTGTTGTGATTTTGAGTTTTTTAAATTCTTGTAAAAATTTTAAATTCATAGGATTCAAAATTCAATATTCAAAGTGACGTTGATAGAAATGTATAGACAGATAGATAAAGACCGAAGGAAGTTGAAACGACAATTTTTTACCTGTTTTAGAAACTGATTTGCAGTCTTAAGAGACCTAAAATTGAGACGATTTGTCCACAAAAACATCTAAAGAGGTTCAAAAAATTAGAAACTAAATAAATTTTTTGTCATTATATAGAACTAACTCACCTGTACTCGTTAGAAGTCCATTTCCCAACCACATTTTCAAATTATCATATTCATCAGATTTGTCGATCAATTTACTGGAGCTCAATAGAAATTCTACAAATTTTTCATTACCGACCAACAATATAGTTTGTAATGGACCTTTGTAAACTTTCACCAAATCTCCATATTCTTCGAAAGTAGAAGCAATTTCTTTTAAATATTCTATAAATACATATAAAAAAAAATATTAAAACTCTTTTAAAATTACAGACATAAGAAATTATTATGATCTCGCACACTCAATACCTAAAGATGGCGGTATTTGTTTGAAAAATACCACTGTATTAGAAAATATACAATCTATACTATATTTAGTATTTGTTTAGCACTTATCAATAGTCAGTGAATTTGTAAACATAAAAAAATTGGTCATCGTTATGTGATACAATATTTTTATTTGAAATAACACAGACCAAGCAATATAAAAGCTGAACTAGATTCTACTCTGGGTACGACTGCTCCTACGTTATCAACAGGGTAGCAGAGAACAAACGGAGCCGTACGACCTGCGAAGACCAGCGTCGTAGTGGTCGACCAAATGAGGTGAGGACTCAAGAAATGTTGAAGAAACAGCGTAGTGGAGATGTTTCTATCTAGTGTTTGACGATATTTTTCGGAAATAAAGCCACGTTTCATAACAATAGATGAAACGTGGGTCCATCACTTCACACTCGAAACAAAAGAACAATCAAAACAATGGACTGCAGGCAAGATCATGGCGTCGGTTTTGGGGATTCTCATTGACTATCTTGAAAAACTATCAACGCCGAGTATTATGCAACGTTTCAGCAAAGAAATCAAGTAAAAACGGCTGTATTTAGCTTGTTTCATCAAGACAATGCACCAGCTCACAAATCCGTTATTGCAATGGTAAAAATTGATGAATTAAAGTTTAAATTATGCACCGTATTCACCAGATTGAGCCCCCTCGGATTATTTTCTGCTTCCAGATTTGAAAAAATGACTCGGCGGTCAAAGATTTTCCAACAATAAAGAGGTGATGTCGGCAGTTAATCGCTATTTTAAGGAGCTTGACGATTCTTATTATAAAAAGGATATCGAACTTATTGAACATCGCTGGGAAAAGTAAGTGGAGCTAAAAGGAGATTACGTTAAAAAATTCTGAGAACACCCTCGTACGAGTAATCGGGTGTTTCACAAAAATAGTGACATATTTATTATCTGCTAAAACACTCGGTTTGGTGTAGATTGAAAAGGACGATGACCCAACGGTGCAAGACATTCATTCATCTGTCTCCATCATTTAGAAATTATGCTATGAGCATGATCACAACCGCAATTGTATACATAGATGTTGAAAATCAAATATAACTAATCAACTTCCGTCCTACAGTTGCTTGCGCACTACGGATTGAGTCTGAATAGGTGAGAAAGATGAATTCAGTTACTCTTTCTCTTAGTAGACAACACTCACGAGAATTAGCAATATAGGAATATTAGTTATATGCACAATACATAGACGTTTATCCGACAGTTCTCGTCTGAGAAATGTTGCCAGTATCGTATTCCGTGTGTATCAATTCTCTTTGTATATCCAAAATAATTTTCCTTTTTTAAAAAGAGGGATTTCTTAAATCTATAACGATCAATTAATCTATCTACGGGAGTTGTGTTTCCGAAGGGCTGTATAAAAAAGACGGGTGAATATACAAAAAAGATTTTATCGCCAAAAGTAAGGTACAACACAGCTTATTTTTCCACATAATCACCTTGACAACTAAGACATTTGTCATATCTGTGAACAAGCTTTGTTGTTGTGACGGTTTCTTTGCCATTGCCATGGATCAGAATAATTCCAGAAGTCAAAATGCCCCTTCGTTTCTTGTTAAGAGCTCTCCGTAAGCGTCGTAAAGCTCCACAAAATGGATCTGTATTAATTGTTATTCTATAACTGCATTAACTGCACAACATACCTCAGTCCCAAAAGAAGCTTCCTTAATATTACGGCTGTTAAGGATTTGTTTGAATTTTTCGGGTCTCGTTGAAATATGTGTGCGTTAATTGTTATGATTGCCGTTTCGTTTCGGGCGTGTCATACATAATCCATGTCTTATCACCTGTCACTAGAAATTTCGAAAAATATTCTCCATCAGTATTGTAACGGTCCAAAGCTACACCCACTCGGCGAGGTTGGTTTCTCTGGTGCAATTATTCAGTACCGTTAAACTACAGAGCAAATCTTAAAACTTCTCGTAATTGCTTCGATAATTCCGTTATGGTGATATAGCGAGTTTCCCTAACCTTTTGGTCAACTCTCTGAACAATTTCGTCTGCAGTGACAGTCTTGCGTCTTTGATCCCCTTCATAAAGAACATCAGTTCGGCTATTTTTAAATTTGCCACACCATTGACGAATGCCATTGCACATAAGGGTGTCTCCATACACTGGATTCTTTCTTAAATGTAGTTCAGTTGCACTGTCTTTTTCTGCTTGCAAGAAACGAGTAACGGCTCGCAATTTACTCTCGCGGAGAGAGTGAACAGCGACAGCCATGTTTATGTGACTGCAACTCAAAATGAAATTACCTGTTGGATTCGCCAGTGACAGAGCGTTTGAGCAAAGAAGATGTACAGTCGCTTACAACGTACATCAATTACCTGTTGAATTCCTGGCCATCATACTAAGCGATCGGAGATTGAATAAAAAAACAACCTTCGTATAATTCTCTTTTCAGAAATTTCAGCCTTGTCTTCAATCATTTCCTTATTGTATTTTTCGATGTTTATATGAGAATAATTAAACCATGTACAAGAAAATAGAGACTAGCCATCTTATGTAATATCGAGGCACCAAATAATTCATAAAAATTTATGGTTTTTGCATATTTGGCTGTCTTCTTTGAGAAATTGACTTTAAAAGTGAATAATTCTCTGATATTTCTACAGGAACTTTTAAAATAAAAATCCAATCCAATGTGCTGTTGAGGTTTATATCTGTATAATAATAATAATAAATAATAACATTAAATTTAAGAATTACGAGGTTTATCCATTATATTATTAGATGGTTTTCAACAAGTATTAGCTGTTTTTCCAGCCAGACTTTAGTTTCGAAATTATTTTTTCGATAGTCGAATTTATGTTAAAATATGGATTTCCTATTTCTAAAAAAATTCCATTTCATTCAGTTCATTTCGTTAACTATTGATAATAAGTTCACGCCATGAACAATCATTTGCATTTTTTGAAAGAACTATCTTTTCAGTGGTGGTATATGCTTATAATAAATTATTTACTATAGCTTCAGGCCAAATCATTATCTATCAAATCATTTTATAAGAAAATTTTCTCATTTGAATTTGTTCTGTGACTTCATTTGCTATGGAAAATACGAGGGGTGGCTTGAAAAATATCCGAAATCAACCTGAAGATGTCAGCAATTATCAACATAATTTGAGAAGGATATTTACGCGTGCGTTGAAAGATTCTCACTAAAACTTCAATCATTTTGGAAGTTCATTTTTGGTTAACAAGATTTGAATATATATTTTTTAAAGGCCTGCGCAAATGAAAGGCAGTTAGACTTTGCACTATTATTTGCGACTGGAAAATTTTGTACAGTTGAATTCAAACGTGGCCGTTCCAACTTGACTGACGAGAATCTGTAACATCCAGAGATCATCGAAAACATTCAGTAAATAGTACTAGGCGGCCGTTGAACTGAGATTAAGAGAGGTAGAAGAGGTTATCTCCATATCAAAACAACGCAATTGTCGAAAACTGAGTGAAAACTTATGCATGCGTAAGCTATAGGCGCGTCGTATGAGCAAAATAATAAAATGAAAGTGTACTTTATAAATAGCGTTCACTTACACATACTGTTAACACTGAAAATAGCCACAGTGTGTGAAAATTAACTTGCTCTAAAAAAGCAATGGAGGCTTAAAAATTCTTACAGGAAACATTCAACATAATCAATCATCATCAATAAATTATTTTCAAACCAAACCATTCGAGTATCGCAGATGTTGATTGAAGAAAAGTCTGTTTATGAAACACACATAAACAATAGATAATAGCGAGATATAATGAATAAACACAAAGATTTTAAGCTATTTTATTAGACTATTATTATACTATCTTGACAAGATACAATAAGATTGGAACAAGTTGATTTTACCAGTCAAGTCATCGTACGTTTTTGGATAAATTTAATTCAATAATCGTCGCGGCATATAGCCTGGAAACTAATTGTTTTTCCTTGGAAGAACGATTAGAATAATAAGTAATGGTGAATAATAGGACGGTTAGACTATAATATAATTTTTTTTTTCGTAATTAACTGATGTTCTATGAACATGAAATTTTTCTAATTGCGACTTTTTTGTTATTTAAATGCTATTTACATACTTACCATCGGGAGATTTTCCAATAAACGCTCCCAAATTTCCATAGTACGGATTTGGTTTCGGCCCGGGCACATTCCATAGATATTTTGATTGACGTTTAACGAAATTTCTATGTAAAATCGGAATAATTATTAACAATATAAACAAAATAAATAAAAAAGATAGAGAAACAATTAAAACGAGCATTGCTTTCTTTCAAGGTAATGTAAGATACGTATTGTTGAAAAATTCTGCGTTCAATCGATGAAATGATATGAAAATAACACTGAAATAAATTATTGAAGTAATCGAATAATTCCGATATTTTTCTGCTTGGAACAACATTCTCAACGATAACTTATAGCTAAATATTTGATACCAATAATTACGAAAGCACATTTTAACTCATAGAAATAGTGCATTAGAAAATCATATCGAAAGAAATGTGAATTGAAGAGTGAAAGTTGGAATACAATTCGATGAAAAGATATCTGAAGTTTTAAAATGAACAAGGAAATAAACGAATGCGACATTTGAAGCCTGCCCGTAACATATTATGTCAATTAATTTACCTATTTCATTAATTAATTATTGTGAATCAGTAGTTAAACCTGTTTTATAGTCACATCCAACTTCAAAAAGAATTCAATTTGTTGTCATCTTCCCGTCCTGAATTTTAAACAGTATCTTTACCTACAACTCCTGCCAGAAATAAATTTTGATAAGTTTGCGGTGATATTTTCATACTTGGAAAAAACATACTTTTATTGATACTAGTACATTACTAAAGACATAGTTTTGTCTCTTAATGATACCATCTTCAGACAACAAAGAACAGTACGCTACCTAGGGGTAGGTTTTTAAGAAAATGACAAATTTTGAGAATTATGTACTGGAAATTACACAAAACGCAACGAAAAATTAAGCCAAATACAAAGACTTACATCAAAAGACCATCAATAAATAAGAGTAAATTGTTCTACTAAGTACTCTATTGCAAGCCACTCCTGTTTGATTTGGTTACTGAAACTAATAAATAAAAGAATTCACTAATTATTAGTATAGAGGAGAAGACAAGTGTCATATGTTAATATCGAACGGTGTCGAATGAAACAATCAAAATCATTGGTCGTATACCTCCAATCGACTTAATAATGGAGGAACAAACATTCCTGTAGAATAAAAGCACAGCGGAAGATACTAAAAAGAGACCAAATGAAGGACGCTTGAAGTGTGTCAAGAAACATGTGAAGATACAGATATAGGCAAAACAGGGTGAATAAAGAGACATGTAATATAAAAATACCAAGAAGATACTGGCAAAAGAAAGTGGATTAAACGCTTAATCCCAGATATTGAAATTCTTATCATAAAATAAAAAGATAAATATATTTAACATAATTATAAGACCAAATCCAAGTGTCCGGCTTTTTTGCTGTTGAGTTTATACCTAATTATCATTTATTAAAATTATTTTTCTCAGTGTGTATTATATTTGTTGTTTGTGCTAAAGTTATCATTTAACCGATCTAACCTCTCACATTACTTTTCCTCATATTTTCATACATTTATTACGTTTTAGCTACTCAAGGTTGTATAGAAGATTTCGAAAATACGGCTACTTTCAGTAGAAGATACCAGGCGGCGCAGGATTGTATGTGTGACACAGAACATATGTTTGAGTGTCCAGATTCGAACGACATGGACGATAATGAAAATACGGTTGATTTATATGATGGTTTCGAATTGGAACGAATGTTACAATCAGTGAAGGTACATAAAAAAATGATCATTTACAAATTGTTGCTTCATAGTATTTAGGTAAACTGAAGATATAAATATTTCTAGATAATTTATCGTTGAAATACTGTTTGTTTATATTGTACCGAATTCTACGATGATTATATTACCTCAGATATTCGCTATACTGATCTGTATATCCTCTTATTCCATACTTCTTTTGTTAAATCTTCTTAATTTTTCCCTTCTGTTTAGTACTACTACTTGTTGCAGTACTACTAATACTAAGAAAGAAGAGGCTTTGTCCACCTTGATTGAAATGAAGTGAAATCCCTGTATTTTCCTCTTTCTGCCAATAAAAGCTTGACAAACGTCGAGGATATGCGTCCAGTATTCTACAAAACAAAGTTTGGATGAGTGACCCTCCCGGGGTTGTACCTATGATAAATAAATTCCGCGTACCCTTTTACTACCCTTTCCAGAGTCTTTACTTCCCCTTTATTTAGTTGTAGTATTTCTGTAGCTGTATGAGGGGTTTATCTTACCTTTGAAGGTAAAAATCTGCATGCATATCACTGGGACCGTGCCTATTTGTTTTTTCCTTTTTCTCTTAGCTCTAGTGATTTCCACTAGAGGTTTAAACACTGTTAACGATCGAGTAACTCCAAAGCTCGTCGGTAATTTCATAGCGCCTGAATCCCCTACGTTCAAGAATGTTATGTACGAAGCATTTCATGCTATCAACTATTATTACTCTAATATTAGTCCAAATTTATTCCTCTTACTTTGTGAAAAGAGTATCAATACAATTAGTAGGTTATCTCTGATGATATTATTTTCTCAACTATATTCAACAAATGGCACTACAACTTGGAGTAGGACATTGCTTCCTCACACCATTCTGTTCTCGATAACAACTCTCCATCCTTTCAGTTCCATTACCTTCAGGCCTATCACCATATTATGAGTCCAGCTTAGCCTGAGTCAATCCTCTTTCTAATGGCATCACCAACATCTCAACAACTTTTGTAACTGTATGGAGTTTTCTATTTTTATTGATATTGAAACATCATCAAATATTTCTGTAGATTGTGTTTAAATTATTTTACTTTGTTCGATTTCCTTCATTTCTTTTTAGAGTACAATTATAATATAAATAATAAATTATTATTCTGATTAAAACTAAGAAAAAAATTGACTTGGCGTTTTCAATACGTAATTTTCTTTCTACTGCCTTTTCTTTTCACTGCCTAATACATCAAATCATCTTTCTGTTCTCATATGTCTCTTTCACCGCAAATAATACTTTTATCTGTAGAAATGACAGTTTTCATCATTCTATAGAGACCAAAATGTAACAAGTAAAATTGCTTTTCATCAAGTATTCTATGTTGGTAATACTCTCCTTAGTTGAGGCAGCAAATGATACAATTGATAAGTGTTTATATAGCAGATGGTTGAAGGAGTTTAACTTATATCACACACATACACGTAATTAAAACCATCCCGTCCAAAATTCATTCAGGGGATTAACTACCACTCACCCTCTACTCGATATTTTATTCTGACTATCCCCTTTCCTTCTGCTGTGTTGGGTGTGTGTTTTTCGCAGCCTCGAGAATTGATTGCGACTACAAACTACTTGCTAAACCTGTTCCTACTCGAGATCCTATCAATCCTTAAAGATTAACAGGCCCTATAATATGTAGTGATTATTCTTCTGATAAAGCTGTTTTCTAAAGGTTGGATGCCTGATCTATAACCCTATAACCCACAACTATAACTTAACTAACGGACATTGGAATATATTTAGGAGATGATTTAATAAATATCGAAAAGATTAATGGAGAAAAATTGTCACACAGTAGTGATTCCTTTCATGATATTTTCATCTGTTTATTTTCCTGGTCTATGAACCACTTACTCTCGTTTAAACTTTTCCTTATTTATCTTACACATTTCAATCTGCCAGTCCTTCCTTATATTATATTGTAGTGGATATATACATTATATT
Source organism: Diorhabda carinulata (assembly GCF_026250575.1). NCBI lineage: Eukaryota > Metazoa > Arthropoda > Insecta > Coleoptera > Chrysomelidae > Diorhabda > Diorhabda carinulata. Next base: position 7,323,133 of record NC_079464.1, on the reverse strand, counting down.
GTTCAAACTATAATTTCTTTTACAGTTGAATCAATTATTGTCCAATACAAATATGATCACAAAAAAGTTTCTACGAAAGAAGGTAATTGAATAGTTGTAGGCTTGGTAGAACTATTTTGTGTGTAGGTTGGAATTGTTTAATTAGAATTTGAATGGAAGTTTGGAACTTTGGAACCAATTGGCGTTAGTCTATTATCTTTAAAATTTACCACCAGTTTAATCTGCATAAGACAAGTATACTTTACTAGAAGAAGGATTTTTTTACCCCCTTTGCGCTTGTTTACTTTAGACAGCTCATATTTTTTAGATCCATCCCTGTAATAGGTGTGACTATGTAAAAGCAAGTTGAGCTTATTTAAATCTCACTCCTTCCTACTGGAAATATTTATTTTTAAATTCCTGTCTAGTAGGTACGTAAGTGGAATCATGAGGATTTCCTCTACACTCAGTTCCTTCGGCCCGTGCTATTTGGGAAGTCTACATGCTGATGCTGATCCGCAGTCTCACGCCCAGATGAGCCCCTAAGACAGCTGTATCTGTTTACTTTGGTGTCTTTACTATCACTTTTAATATTTGCCACACATTTTTTGTAAATGTCTAAAGATAAGTTACATATAGCTCAAAAATTGGCTGGTAGTACTAGCTAGAAACGATCTATGTGGAGACTGGTAAATTTTCAAAAATATGTCGCGAGAGGCTGCGGATCTCTCACCCTTCCATTTTGGAATAAAATTTGTCAAACAAAAAATAGATATGGAAATGGTGGAAAACATTTTGAACATTGGATTGTATGCATTATGCAGAATTACTTTTATCTAGTTTTCATTCATTTTACTTGAAAATTCACTGTTTCTTTTTCTAATTTCCTGACTGCGAAAAAGTGCCAGGGATAGCTATTAGTATTTCCAAAGTTTTATAAACCAAATTCTGAAATTGTACGCGGAGGCATTGAGATATTTTTAGGTAAACCAAATTGTTTACATTAGAGGAATAGAAACTGGGGTCTAAATACCTCATTTATGGGAAAAGTTACTTAACTCTGATAGAATTTGAGCACCAACACATCTGCAATTTGAAACAATAATTGTCCAAGGTCATTCAATGAAAATTTAAGCCCCTGAGCATTGAAAAGTGTTTGGCGATGCCGTAGCTGAATACACACTTGTACACGTCTAGGCATCGACATAAATATGTCTTCTGGTGGTTTATCGTTTCAAATAACTTCAATTTCGTTGATTTACTGACGCAGAGACTGTTTAGGGTGGTATAAATTCAACAGCTTTCTCCCCATTCTCATCGAGTAGGTCTAAATCTGGTAACCGGCCATGGCAAAACATTAACCCAGATAAACTCGAAACGTTCTACATTTCCACATTCAAAGGTAGACTTAATCATTGATGGTACGAAAAGAAATCAAACGCTCGAAGGTGACGATATAGTTACGTGCATTGATTGTTATTATAGTCTGTTCTAAATTTGGCAATAATGCCAATTCTTCTTCTAATGGTCACAATAAATTTGAAACTATTATTTTATATAATACATATACAATTAAAAGACAAAAGCAAATTTGTACTAAACAGTGAAGACGTCTAAATTTATATTGTCCAATGTGCTCGTGCTAAATTATTTATTTGGGATAATCATTCATCAAAAGTACGACAAGATTTTTCAGCACTGTCTTCGGTGAAACCAAAATAGAAGACAATAGACTTTCAAACACAACTTGAGTGAGCTTTAAGTTATTTATTATGTCTTTTGGTACCTGAACACCATCAAATATATCTCGTTTATCCATTCCATATAATCATGAAATACCATGTTAATATTAGATTTATTCACTAGTTACAACTATCGCCAGAAGTGGATATGTGTTGCTAGATACCATGAAAAAGTACACTTTAGAATTAGTTTGCTTGACCCATAGATCTAGAAGTAGCTTAGATTATTTGAAATAGTAGATTGCACTGCAAATTAAGTTCTCACACATGATTTATTCTCCCACAGAAGGAACCTATGATGATATTCATTCCAAACACATTATTCAGTGTCTCCCGCACGTTTTGACAACCATATCATCGTCGATAAAGACCAAAGGTAAAAGCGATCTCTGAAAACGGAACTTGATCATTGAAATATACAAAATAATTTCCTAAAAATGTCTGCAATCTAAAAATTTGATAAAATTATGCAACCTCAATATATTTAGAAGGTTGACATGGAAAACCTTGTCAAAATCCTTCGATATATCCACTGCGATTGCTCGGGATTCCCCATATTTCTCTATAGCTTCAGTCCATACGTTAGTGATGGGTCAGGAGATCCCCGGTTGATCTATATTTATTAAAGCCATATTGATGATCGCTGATGATGCTAGCGGACTTGAGATTTTCGTCTTTCTCCATAACTTTGGCAATGTCTGGGATTAAAACAATCGGATGGTAGTTGTTGTCTTTTTTCCTTTTTCCATCCATCGGGGACAGTGGCCTTATTCATGTCTAAGTTTTGCCCATTCTATTTCTGGCATCGATGAACTAACTTCAGGCAGGCTGGGTGGTAGTTTTTCCCGCGACCCAGTTGGGTGTGTAAGTCGTATCCAGGATATTAAAGTTGAACTTTGAATGTTGTTGAGTGGCATTCATATTCATGTTAAGATCTTGCATATCACAGAAATCTCTCCTATATAATGTGACATGATAATAAAAATTTTTTCTGATTTATAAATAAGTCAGGGACGGGACTGAAGTTCTTGTTTTGACGTGGCTTCTCAACAGATAGATACATTATTTCTTCTGAATTAATTCCAAAAGTAATTTCTTTAGAAAAGATTGATATTTTTTAATTGTGACTAATAAAAATCTATATATATATTTTTTTCAGGATCATCATAATCCATTCCTGAATGGAGAAAAACTTCCTGTCGCCGCAAAGAAAGGCAATAACGTAATATTATAAACAAAATTCAAGTTATTAGCTTTGAACTAAACTTGATGACCAATGATAATAACTGACTACGGCTATGAACTCGGACGATCCAAAGAACAATAAATCTCTCGATAAATGTGTTTAAAAAATTTAGATAGTAGTTGCTTTCAATGTAAGAATTTAATACAAACAGAAAGGTACCCCTGCTGTTAGAGTTAGAACGAAGGCAATCCAACAATTCTCAAGAGAATGATGATACTTTAAATCATAACAATGTTTGACATATCATGACGTCGACCAAGAACAAAAGAAAACAAATCAACTTAAGTCACGTTCAAGGCCCTATTGAGATTGACCAATGTTTACATATAGCTACGAAGAACTTGCTCTGGTATGGTTTTCAACGCTAGCTTTTCGGACCTACTTTATACCTTGGTCAAAATCAAAACGTAACTTAAGTGGATTATTGAACTACTATGAATCAAAATTATGATTGTGTCAACAATTTTTTTCGTTATAGTGAGGAGGTTTAATGATTTTTAGATGAAAAAAAAAATCAAAAATACAATTTTACTGTATTAATTCGTTAAATTTGAAGTGATCTAGTAATATTTTATTTTATATGAGACAACTTATACTTATTGTCATCAAAGATGTTGAATTTTTTTACTCTATTCAATTAATTATCTTTCCTATCCAGTATTCTTCGAGTGTTAAAATTCAGCTTCAATATCTTCAACATCGAGTAGCCGATTTGTGGTTTCGTGTAAAATAGATTATATACTGATTTTAATCAAATATTTCATTGGAAAAAAATCAGTGAAAGTTACGAATTCTTACCAGTAACCATTTAAAAATTATTTAGTATTTATTTAATATATACTGAAACCTACTTCAAGATTTGTATGTTAAGGGTGGTTATAACATAAATCTAACTCTCTCTTGTGTTTATAGACTGTTAATATTTAAAAAAAATAGTTATTGGTGTTTGAATAAACCATTTATAAATGTTATTGAATCTAATTTTTTCTCTTATTACAAAAAAATAATAATTAAAACTGAGGCGTAATTTTATATGTTTATTATTTCACTTTTAACCTTAAAAAAATTTAAATATACCAAAAACGGAATAAAATTATTCTCTTAATGCAATTTTGGTTGTTTTATTTTTTTTCTTCGATATTACCATAGCATTTGTCAGAAAAAAACATGAAAATACACTAATAAACAAAAAAGAAATTTCGATACATATACGAGAGTGGTTCAAATATGAATTGGAATTTTACATTGAAAAGTTTTAATAATAAGTTACAGAGTATTCATACCGAAAGAAGGTAAATTGTTTATCTTTAGTCTCCGAAGACGATAATTTGGTTATCGAAACGCGCGTCACACAGTGTAATTGTGAGTTTTGTTTTAGAGATAGTGTAAGCAGTGTGTTCAGTATGAATCAGTTACAGATGAAATTATTTACAGACCCCAAAGCCGATTGTTCTTGAGAGCTTTTTGAGACTGACCCAAAATAGCTTAAAAACTTTCTGCAGGAATTACATTATTTTTTGTGCACTATTTGTGGAAGTTTAAAGGTATTTAAAAGACATATTTATTGGGACAAAAATAAAAATACAAATATAAAATTAAATAAGTAATATTTACTGATCATAAAACAAATACTTAATGTATGGTCTCAGCCTACAAATGAGTTGGAATGTAACATAACATCTTAAATAGATTAAGTTAGATTATGTCAAGAAAACTGCGAAAAACATGGCAATGTTGTGTCACTCAACTCATTCTGAATTCTTCCAACCATATCTGACATTTGCTTATGTTTAGATGTTGGCATAAAGTTTTTATAAAAACTAGTAACATATTTGCTGCATAAAGCCAACTTTAAAAATCTTTTGTTACCTTTATAGCCAGCTGGAGGTCCATTGATCATGACATAAGCTAGTTTGTCACTAGTGCCTCTAGGTCAGAGGTGTCACTGGCTGCTGGTCGTTTCAGCATTACAGAAGCAATAATAAACTCGAATTATATTGAGTTGATCGTCGTATCGTTGCCGGTAACAGTGGTAATATTGACAGCGACCCAGCAGAGGGAGTGAAGTGACTAAAGTAGTGGGAACTATCCGATAGAAACAAACGTTGAAATCAGTCGTTTTTCCTATCACTTCGAAGTGAATAGTGAATAGACTGAGAATGTGTTTGCTGAGGCGCGCAGCTCTATCCCTGAGTCAGCTGACAGTATTGCTTTTTGATTGTCCGACCGACCGTCACAGCTGAGTTGTCAACTAGCCAAAATTGCCTCCGCTCACGTTTGGCACATTACGTAACTAACTATGCCGGCTGTATCAACTCACACTGCTTGCTCTAGTATCGCTGCTCTTCTCCAACAGTTTGTTTTTATTATTCAGTTTTCTGCAGTATATTAAAAATATTCTGCAAGCAAGCATATATTGTTGTTGTTTTCTTAGTAACATACGAAATTTCGCTTTTTTTACATAGAGCCAATCTTTCTGCAGGCCTCTTTCTGCGACAATGTCGCACTATCTCTCGTCGTTCTGCTTTGGGTTTCACAGATCCAGAATCCAGAAATTTTCGGATGCGTTTTTCGTAAAAACCTCTCGGCTTGTCTCGAAACCATTCGCGGTCGAAGGATTCTACCTCCTCTTTGCTTTCGAATCGCAGTCCGCCAATTACTTCTTTCGCATGACGACAAATTAGGACTATAAGGAGGTTGTTCCAGTGGTTTCCAAATAAATTTGGTTAACGTTTCCATAGTAAGTCGCGCATTGTCTTGCTGCAATATTGCATCCCGGATTGGAATAGCACGTCGCTTTTGTCTGTAGACTCCGTATCAACAAATCGTTGTTCGGTGAGAAAATCAACCGCAATTACTTCTCTTTTGTCCCTACACACGGCACACAACACTTTTCCCCCTTACAGTGTATTCATATTCATATTTCTTCCAAGTCTCCTCTGTGGTGGATATTCGGTGCAATAAATTTTCTGCTTCCTCTTCATACTGCTGCAGAAGACGCGTACAAATTTCCCAGCGTATGAATTTCTACTTAAAATTCAAAAGTCTTGGCACCTATCTGGGTGTTCATAAATTGTTTGCTCAATATTATCTACGCTAATACCCAATTCTTCAGACATATCGCGTCTTGTCTTGAATAGACTCTCATCTCCGAATTGCTCTATTAACTTTTAATACATTTCTGGGAATTTTATATTATCTTTGACCAAAAAACGAATAATGATGCGTTGCGCAATAGACACTAGTACATCCTTGTAGCTCATGGCTATAAGTACACTAAAAAGCAAGGTTACGCGGTCCCGGCTATTCTCTATGCTTGTATCAGCCCATTTTTAACCCCAGTGCAGCCACTTTTGTGATACTAATTTTTTGCGTGTTCATCCAAAACCTCCAGTTTATATTTGAGCCTCCCTCGTATATTGATATCCAATATTTGTCTTAAACGTTCGAGACATGCTTATAAAAACTATTTGTCTCTATTTCATACCGTATTTGAGATATCTGACATGAATCATTTATACAAGGTGTTTAAACATACCTTACTTTTTTTAAAACTCTTAATAAAACGTATTTTATGAATCCGAAAATTTTAATTCTGTTTTTACGATGTAGATACATACCTAAGGTTTTGTTTCACATAGAAAATCATGTAGGTGAAGTTCCCTATTCTCATTAGATTGAGCTTAGCGATTTCTGGCGTTCTATCATGACTCTTTTAAATATACGAGGCGTTTCTTTGGAATTTGTTCTTTTGATATTGTTCTTAATATCTTGAAGGGTCCGTGTGCGGTTCAGATTAATGTGAGATTCCAAAACACCCCATAGAACATAACCACAAGGCGACAAATCGACCTCTGATTGACAAGAGACGTTTTGGGAAGTCAAATCAGCCATAGTTGCCCTTACTAGGTGTGCCTTGGCATTATTTTGTTGTAACCAAATGCACCCCTAGTCCAATTCATCTATCCATGTTTACATTCCGAATTCACTGCTACTTCATTGTCCTCAAAGAAACAGGAGGGCTGGAAAGTTCGTAAGCTGGTTTAGAAAAAATTTTAGATTAGACAAAATTAGATTTTATTCAATATCAATAAAGTTGTTTTTAAGGGCGATACCATTTTGTACGATTTGTCTTAAGCCTCGAAATAGGCTCCATTTTTGGCGATAACCTCGTCATCAGTGAAAAATGTCTGTCCATCGAGCATCCACCATCAAGCATCCTCTTGAGGTCTGAGCACATAAAAAAAGTTTCTGGGCACCAGATCTGTCATTTTGTCCTTCTAACGCTCCAATAACTTTACGTAATAGTCTCTGCTTATGGTTTTCCCAAAATACTGATGCCGACTTTTGGTTGACTGTCGATTGGCCCCTTTTAAAAATGATATGATGATGACCGGGTTGTTTTTAGTCAGTTGTAAGCTCATGCGACACCTACTTTGAACAGAGCTTTCGCATTTTCAAATTTTCTCTTTCAATATATCCAACACGTTCTGTTGCTATCTTTAGGATTCCAGCTATCTCAATCTCAATCAAGCTGCACTCTACGGGTTATCCGAAATAATTTCAGATACTTTCTTTGATATTTTCCTTTTCCAATAATGTTTTCCAAGTTTTGTTTTCTATAGAATTTTTTTGCCAAAAAACAAGACATTAACACAAAAAATTCCTTTGTTTTAATTTTTCAAACTAATAAAAGTTTATCCACTCAAAATGCTACTGCGGCTGTCAAATATATACATCTGTCTTTTGACGGTTACAGCTAACTGCAAATCTTGTGAATTTTATAGTAGCGCCATCTATATGTCCGCTCACCTAGCAATCGTCGTGGAATGACATCCAGAAGAACCTCCCACAAGCCGTCAATTTTTTGTACGACATATTTAATGTTAATATTTATAAAAAATGTTGATAATCGAAATAAGGTTAATAAAATATTGCTGCTTCCTTAATATCGATGCAAAATAATAATTTAAAATCAATATATTGAACATCGCAGAAATTAACAGTTAATACAGCACGCGGTGACTAGGTAGACGTTACGCAAATTCTGTAATATTCGTCGTACTCGATCCAATTGTATTGTGCAATTTAATATCAGTAACGTAGGAAAGTAAAAGTATTTAAAAGATTATGAGTGTAAAAAAGGGCAAAAGATATTATGGTAATCAAGTGTAATCAAGTAATTATTTCACTAATAATAAGGTTGAGCTGCTCACTTAAACAGTGGAAAATAAAACATCTGAAGCAACAGGTAAGTTTAATTTATGGGTGCAACGTATCAAGTATGCGTTTCATGGGAGTTTTTCTTAATTACTGCAGATGAACAACTTCGATTTTTAATTCGTATTTCTTTTCTCAAAGAAGAATAACTTATATTCATTGTTAAAGTATGAACTTCTGCCAATTAACCAGTGCAGATATGTTTCCGCCGTGTTAATCTTCTATATAGGTACATAACCAGATATTTTGTTTAATTTTTTCTGTTTTAACTCAATATTGATCATTTTAAAACCCATATTGACCCACAGGATTCAACTCTCTGCAAGTAACATTGAAAGTAACATTGAAATCCTTTAAAGATTTCAGAACTATTATGAACGCCTTTTAAAGACCTTGAAGTGCCTTCAGTTAGAAAATTCCAAGTTACGGTGCCAAAATAAGTGCCCGCCCTAATGTACTCGTAAGGAAACTAACTGAAGGAAAGGTACATCATCTTAAAAGCTTTAAACTAAACAACTTGTGAATAACTTTAATTAGAATATAAAGAATGTAAAGAGGAGATCCTTATTGAAGGATACTCCTCCATTGCGGTCTTCAATTAATATACCAATTAAAAATATGGTCCTATCAACACAGATTAAATGTGACATGGTGTTAGATAAAAAAATTTCTTTTGAATACTATGAGATAAAAGTGAAAATGTATATTACTTATATAAAATTTAAAACAATATTGAAAAGTAAACTACAGTATTATTTGTATAGCGCGCCATTGCTATTGGTTATACATAAGTGTTTTTTCCCTAACTTTTTTGTTCAACAGTCTCTTCTCTGTTTATTAAAAGTTCAATTTTCGAATAAAATCCTAAATATTTTTCTGTAGAGGTTTGTAAACAGAATACGTATGGATTAAGTTTAATTGAGAAACTTCTGGAAAACTTCACGGTATAATGTACACAAAAGATCTAGTTTGATGGTTATGTTTTGCTGAAATGGAAAAAACAAAAGTAAAGTATAGAATTTATGCTAATATGATTTATGATCTACTTCAGTTTTAGAAAAGATCTCGATTGGAGAACAAATTTTTTCGACAATAAATATCAGCTCATCATCTACTTATTATTAATACTATTATTTCTGTTTTGTTTGTTATATTTTTTTGGCTTATGAAATGTTGAGAACATCTAAAAGATCACTTTTTGGTAATAGTGATGCTATATAGTAGAAATGTCGCTTTTAGAATATAAAACTATCATTTGGAAATACTTCTTTCGAATATTTTCTTTCAATATTTTTTTTAAAAAAATTCTAGTGAATTGATTTATCATAAAAGTAAAATGAACAAAAGATTTCTTCCGTCTTCTCTCATAATATCAGCTTTTTCATAGAGAATAAGCTTTTTTCTCACATTTATGACAGATTCAGTAATTCTTTTTTTAATATCTTCACAAAACTTTTTTCACTTTAGTGTAAAAATTAGGCTTTTGTTTTAAGAGGTAATAAGCAGGTGGAATACTTATTTGTTTCATGTAAAACTGATATAAGATAGGATATTATATGAAATAAGATACTAGGGCCGTTTTGTTTTTCAACTTCCGATCGCTCTGTGCAGACGCTACGCGTGCATGCGCTGTAGGCGACTGCCCGCTCTCTCTCTCTCGCACTACACACTCCGCCATTGTTGACATTCAGGCATCAGTCGGCGTTTTGCTACAACACGTTAACATGTCTGTCATTATTGATGCTCCCGCCAAGTGGGATTCGTTTTCTACAGGCTGGAGGCCATAGTGCGGCAGAAATCCATCGGAGGATGATTGGTGTGAATGGGGAAAACTTCATGAGTGATGAAGGCGGCCAGGAACGCAAATATGTCGTTTCAGATCACCTGGTTCAACAAGTTGACAGAATGGTTAAAGAAAACCGCAGTTTCACCATTATTGTTTTGTCTACGGAATTTTCAGAAGTTTCAAGATCTGTTTTGTACTCTATTGTCACTGAACGGTTAGGCTACACTGGCGGCAACTTTCTTTGAAGAGGGTATTGAAAAGCTTGTCCACAGAAATGACAAATGTCTCAATCCCTTATGGGGTTTGTTTTATATGAAATTGTCTTTTATTTATACCCTATTGGAGGTTAGGCCCTCGGAAATACTGTTTTTTAATCTAGCCATCACTTGAATAGGATTATACTCTATTTGATCGCAATAAAAAAGAACCTACAGAAGTAAATCTGAATTTTATTCATAATTGTAACAAACTATATAAAACATCAAGCAAAATAAACTAAAAATCTAGTCCTCTATCCTCCTCTTTACAGTCACAGTCTTGTAAATCATTCTCACATTCGTCATGCAAAATTCCACTTAGTTTACTGGCCAAAAATTGAAGTTTTTCATCTTGTTGACAATTTTTTTTATTTGATTCCATCTCTGTCATTATATTCAGTAATAGGTTTATATTGTCTTCATCTTCTTTCTTCCTTCTTGTTGGCGATTTTACTGCGTTTTTAGTTGATACTTTTTCTAGTTCTTTTAATGCTCTTATTTTTCTTTCATCTGTTGAATAATCATCGTCTGAATCCATTTCAGTTTTTTGCTGTCGGCGTTCGATTTCAGTTATGTCAAATTTGATTTTATTGGCAAATTTGATAAACAAAAGATTGAAACAACTCGCAGAGAAAGAACTAGGGGATTACCAAAACGGCTTTAGACCAGGAAAATCAACTATCGACGCAATCCACACTCTAGACCAAATAATAGAGAAGACAATGGAGTAAAAAAATACATACAGTTTTTATTGATTTCAGAAGTGCTTTTGATTCAATAAAAAGAGAGAAAACAACAGAAGAACTAGAAGCATCAAACAGGGAGACCCACAATGTCACCAACGCTAATCAACATAATATTGGAAGGCATTGTGAGAAACGCAGGATTAACAGAATAAGAACACTATAACAGGCACAATACAGATAGTAGCATACGCAGTTGATGTAACTATGATAGCAAATGAACAGATGGAATTAATAAAGGCTATCAACAAATTAGAAGAAGAAGCAAATAATTACGGACTGGAAATAAATGCAAAAAAACAAAATATGTATATGAAAATAGGGGAAAGAACACAAGAAGAGATAGTATCGACCTTTAACTATCTATTAATAGGGTTGGGATAAACAATCAGAGACAGGATAAAGGAAAGGATACAAAAAACTATGGAAGAAACAAAAACCTATTAAATAACAAAAACATAACCACACAAAACAACCCTAATAAGACTAGTAATCACGTATGCGATGGAAACAACTGTAATCAACAAGAGGGAAGAACTTAAAGGAGCCGAGAGAAAGATAATGAGAACTATAACAGGCCCAAACATAACACAGGAAGGAGAAAGAAGAGCAAAAACAATGAAATAGAGAAGAGAACTGGGGAAGGAAAATATGGTGAGATATATAAAAGCACAAAGACTCAACTGGGATGGGCATATAATGAAAAGAAAACCAACTGATATGATCAAAAGAATAAAACAATGGAACCATTTTGAGGCCAAGGAGAAGAGGCAGGCCGAGAAAGATTTGGAGGAACGAAATAGGGGAGAACAATTAATATAGAGAATTGGAGGACAAAATGCCGGAACAGGAAAGAATGGAAAATAATAACAAAAGCAGCCGAAACAAACGATAAATAAAACAAAAATAGAACACGAGGAGTAGTCCACCTCAAAAAAGAATTTTAAAGCGATTTTTTTTTCACATAGTACAGTACATAATAACGCTTAAATTGAATTAATTCTATACATATGGACCGCATTATATAAATGACACAACTCACTTTTTTTAGTTATTAATAATTTTGATTCATAAATTATGTCATGCAGTGTCAATGCAATGGTCTCCCGTGATAAAATAAAATTTTAATGCTCCACAGTTTTGTCTGGATTATAGGTGAAATAAATTAAACCATTTTTTTTCAAATATTATTTATAGACCTCAAGATTTGATACTATACATTAGATTTGGGCAATAGACATATTAGTAATTATTATATATATACAGTGCTTCTAGTAAAATATTACCAGAAATTATATAAGTAACTAAGATACATCACATGTTTTTCATGAAAATAATTGAGCAATAACTCAATTGAAATTACATACAAAAGTGTATTATAAAGTTTGTACTATTGATTTTGTCGAATTTTCTGAATTTTATTACTAATTAGTCATACTAAAATAGCCATTTTGAAATATAAGCAAACCCTATTAATTTTTTACCCTCTCCTTTTAAAAATTAAAAGTGACTACTGAAATTTTTCCTATACTATTTCATAGAAATTAAGAATTATTAAGAATATTTGGGCATTGAAGCCACTATTCACTAAGTGACAAAAAACTTTTGTTCCACTGTAAAAAATAATGAACTGATATAAGTCCAACATTTGAACTAAATTTTTTTAGAGGAAAAAGTAAAAAATCACCAGAGTAACTAATTACTAATAAATCTAGTTAAGAGTTAGTTACCCAAAGCAGTATGACAGTAAAATATAAATTATGTGAGATCGAGTTGAATTATTGAATATTCTAATTCTTTGGAATGTTCTCAATTATGCATTTTTAAATATTGAATTGGTTGAAAAATAATCTATTATCACAGTTTATTAATACTATATGTATATAATTTAAGAACCTTTGTTGATTTTTACAAATTTTATTTGTAGAAAAATAAAAAATTCAATTAAAGAAAATATGGTAAAAACTCTTCCAATCTATTTCGAAAACAATTCGATGAAAAAATTCAATCTTACATTTCAACTATATTTAAAGAACTTCCCTAAATGTTTTTATTTATATGATGTCAATAAAATAATATGAGTGCATGAATTGGAGGAAATATGAATGCATGTATTGGAGGAAAATATGAATGCATACCTACTTTTCATAAAATTTACACTTGTCACAAAGTTCCTAATAAAACTTATTCAGACAAACTCGAAATTCCATGGGAACGAAATATTTCTAATTAAACACCAACCTTAAATTAAATATTTTTTGTATTGATAAAAATAGAAATTATTCATCATTCCATCATATTTTATTTTTTATACCAACAAAAACATTTTGTCATTGAGTTGGGATTTTTGAAAAATTTAAATAGTAAGAAAATTGTTTATCAATTCATTGCTATCTTCATTTAATGTAGGTTTTGAGATGAGAAACAGAATACATATGACATTTCAAAACTGGAGGAATAGTCTCAAGAGGTCAACCTACATGAAGAAGAAAAACAGAACAGAAATAACAACAAAGAATAAAGGGAGGAAACCATATTAGTAATTTTAAAAAAATGAAATTGATCAAGCAGAGATCTGAAGAGTGAATACACTGCTTATTACCATTAGACTTTGTACTAGCATATTTATAGAAGGTAGTTAACAGTCAACTTCGTTTTGGAAGGTTCTCAAAACCTAGCGAAAACTGTGTACGTGTGAAGTATCTTGGTTTAGATCTTAGACATTTCTGAACTAGAGGAATAGTCTCAATGTAAAGCTACATAAAAAATAAGAACAGAATAGAAATAACTAGAAAACGAAGAGTGAAGTTCTGATTTTGAATTTGAATAAAATATGATTGATAAAGTAGAGGTCACGTTTTCTACTAATACATTTTAGGAAGGTAATTAAAGATCAATCTTGCTTGAGAACATGTATACATTACAATATATATAAGAAGGCTCTGTTGAGATTAGATCATAGTTGGATAAAAAGTCGCATATTTTCACTTTTCATTGGACTGACCACCACAAATTGGTCCATATCAACTGGAAGAATAATAAATCAGACGACAACTTTTCAGATGAAATTTCAGTTTTTTTTAAAAACTCCAGTTGATAGGTTAGGCGAAAATCCATTAAAAATATGGAATGATTTGAAAATACAATTCCCAAAATTATATATTGTTGCATATAAATTTTTGAGAATGGTTGCCACTTCAGTACCTTCTGAACTATTGTTTTACAAAGTTTGGAAAAAAATATTGGGATATATAAATTATTTTTTATCTTGTTGAAAATTTATTGTATAGATATTTATTAGAAAATAAACTTTATTGCATTTTATTTAACCAATAATTCGATGCATCGCAAACATCGATATTTCTCCCTGATGCATCGAAAAGAATCGATGTGACGATGCGTTATATCGGAAAAAACATCGATGTATTTTTTCAGAAGACATCCCTATTAATAAGACCATTAAGACTTTTCCATTCCATGCATAGTAAAGTTGATGGAAATAGAGTGTGGAATCAATTTACGACGTCGAATCACAGGGTTCCAATTAAACAAAAATATCTTTTGGGCCACCCTGAACATCAAAATTAAAATTTAAAAACAGAAATCGATTCCTCGTAAAAAATGAAGGAAGCGTACGTTTAATTTTTTCCGTAGTGCCAACAGTCTGGACATAGAACTAAAATTATTTGGTGTTTCGCACCAGCGTGCGGCGCCACGGAAATCGTACTCTTCCCTAATTTTATACTGTTAACACTACACCAACAGTCTGAGGTTAGTCTCTGAAAACAATAACTTGGTTATCGAAACGAGCACCAGACAGTGTAATTTTGAGTATTGGTATAGTGCTGGTGCTAGTATAGTTTTCCAATAGAGACTTGACAATTTTGAAGTTAGTTTGTGAACGCACCTTTTCACTTAACATCGAACTGTCAGTTTATTCAGTAGAGCCGGTGGCCGCTACTTTAAGAGCGTTAACTCTGATTTTCGGTCATAATTCTCGACCTAGTAGACAGGCAGTAACAAGTTTAGTGCAAAAGTTTGAGCCTACATATTCGTTGTATGATATTGCCGTGCCAGTGAGACTACGGGTTGGTTGAAGTGTCGAAAGTATCGCTGCTATTGAAACGTCCGTAGCAAATGATCCAAATCAGTCAATTCCACGGCGTTCTCAATAGTTGGGCATTACCAAGACCACTTAATGGCGAATGTTGCGTAAGGATCTTACTTTACACCCATACAAGATATCAGACTCGCTCAAGAATTGAAGCTGATGGACCATTCGAAGCGACGTACGTTCTCCGATTGGGCTCTGGAAAAGATGCGCCAACATTTCTTCGCAAAATCATCTTCAGTGACGGAGCTCATTTCTGGCTCATGTGCTTAATGAAAAACCACTTCATCCACAAAAGATAACTGTTTGGTACGATTTGCATGCCGGCGGCGTCATAGGGCCATATTTTTTCATCGACGATAGTGGTCGCCAGGTTACTGTGAATGGTGATCGTTATCGCGCCATGATTATCGATTATTTTTGGCCCGAATTGGAATATATGGACTTGGTAGGCATGTGGTTTCAACAGGACGGCGCCACACAGCACACGTTACAATCGATTTATTGAAGAACAAGTTTGATGAGCGTGTTATTTCAGTGGATTGGCCGCCTCGTTCGGGCGATTTAACGCCTCTAGATTTTTTTCTTTGGGGCTACGTCAAGTCTATGCTAATAAGCCGACGACGTTGGAAGAGCTCAAAACCAACATTGAACGCGAAATTACAGCCGTTTCGGCCGAAATGTGTGCCCTTGTCATGGAAAATTGGGGGTCCAACGAATCAACCGCTGCAAACGTGCCCGTGGAGGCCATATGAGCGAGGTTGAGTTCCATTCATAAATGTTTTGAATTTACTTCAACCCGATAATAAAGTTTTTGAAATATCTCGAATGGTTTTCATTTTATTTTGAAAAAAGTTGTCAAGTCCTTATAGGAAATCCTTATTTAACACCATGGAAATGGTACTTTTCAATTACAACCCCATAGTTGTGCAAAATAAGTTAAGTATGATGGACACGGTTGGTATTAAATTAGTGATTATAATCAGTTATGCATTCAAATAGTACAAACTTTAAATACGTTATTATTCATAAATATGTATTATAAATAAATTTGTAATGAAAAAATTTTACTCGTAGTCAATTTATACCAATTACAATAAAAAAATCTACTTTGCGCTCAATAAAGAATGTTTTTTACAGCATCAGTCGAAGTGGAAGCCCGAAGGATAACATGCATAACATTCAGGGAATTCGAAGCATTATTTAAACTGGTTTAATATAATAATTATGTATTATATTCAATTAATGGTTCATTGTTCACGTTTATTAAGGCACTGTTTCGTAAAATGTATACAATTAATCAGTCCACGCTGTCTCTTAACCCTGTCACTACATGTTTTTGGACCTCATTATGTCACAACCAGTGCTACCAGCACTGATTTTAGCCAATCTCACACTTCTGTTCCATCTTCTCCTTCGTCTTCGAATAATGGGCCAGTTGAGATCCTCTTCTTAGGTTTTGGCGGTGGTCTTGGAGGTATTTTTTTCATAAGTTGTCCATCTGGTGGCAAGGATGACGAGGAATTTCTTTTTTCGGGACTTCGTAAGGCTTCAGCGTTATCCTTAGTCCATTGGAGTTTTGACGGTGTTAGTTTAGTGGCATTTAAATTTCTAGGAAGGGTTTGGCTGACAAGAACTTGGCTTGGTGAAGATTCGTGAGTCTCCGCTATTGGATCGCAATTTGTTGGACTTAACGCCAGTACTCTGTTCGACCTAGGGGTACTGGTATTGCTCTCTAATTTATTTAAAGATAAAGTACTATTAGTACCACCGTCAGCAGTTGTCCTAGCTCCTAAATTATCGTACAGAGGTTCAACTATCATATCTCCCGCGTTCGGTGGTTCAGAACTCCAACTTTGCATTCTAGGACGTCTCGGAATCGTAACGTATCCAGTACGTGGTACTCTAATCGGCGGTCCAACGAATGGTGAATGAGATCTGGAATAAGGTAGAGTACGATAAACGCTAAGTTGATCGTAAATTGGACTGTTGATAGGAGATTGAGGTCCATGATGCGGTGGAAGACGGGTTGTATCAGCTACAGTTGATGCCGAGCTTCCAGCAGGGGATACTTGAGCTGCTCTAGGAGGGAATGGTAATAAATCGGGCGGATAATGATGCGGAGGCGCGTCTAGTAAAACGTGGGCTTTTCGGAGAAGTGGTTGATCGAAGTCCAGAGAACGAGTTTCTTCATCACAATCTGGAAACAAATAATAGTGAAATTAATTAACAAACATTAATACGTATTGGATTTTTAATAATTGAATTCTATATTTTTCGAATTACTACGTAAGTTTTGAGATATGGCAACACTGATGTGAATATTTTAAATTTGGCATTGTCATCATAAAGCTGGACATTTTTAATATTGAGAGTACTCAAAACGTGTTGTCGTACTTGTTTACAGATAGTTAAAACATTCATTTTGGTCAAGAAACAGAATTAAAAAACGAACATTTTCATGTGACGCTTGTCTTTGACTTTCGTTATGGATTAAACCAACAGCAATATGCCGATCAACTCTCTTCAACTTTTGGTGATGAAGGTCGTCCAAATTGGCTGTTGTACCAGAAAACATCGATGCTGATATTTCAAGATCGTCATGTGACTTACAGTGTGATTGAGGCATACATTCAAAATTGCATGAATATTTGGCTGTCAAAAAGTATCGTGTCGATTGGTCCAATGAAATGCTGGATATCGCGGTGCTTCAAAAAGACGTCTAAAGTTGTTCGCGCACTAAGAACTTCGAAGCAAATAAACTGTTTTTTCGTATAACGTCATAAGCATTGATATTTTATCAATAACATCAAGCAGACAGTTTATTATCAAACATTAAGAGAAATTGAAATTATTGATTTATGTAACAGCGCCATGGATATAGAAGAAGTATAAAGCAATGTATCAATATTTCAAGAATTGTTGTTAAACAAAGATTGCCATCACAAATTGAGAAAAACATTTATCTGAATTTTGTAAACAATGTTCAAACCTATCAATATTCTTATTACATATTACTCACTTTTTATAAATCATTGTTACTATGGCGTATTAAAGGAGTGTTTATGGGATGAATTATTACCAACCAAGGGTAGTAAGTTGCCTTACAACCCGTCATCAAGGGCAATCGATACCTTTTTTGGTAACTGTTATTTATGTTTTTCAAAATAGTCTTAAAGGAGGAGAAATAATTATTTTATGGAACAGGTAATTAAATTATTGAAGCGGTATTGCCGGCATCAAAATTGAATAATGAAGATGAAATAAATAAAAAGGGAAATTTAATTTGTTTCATAAATATTCAGGTTTTTATTACTTTGCTTAGGATAATTAGTCCGGTGAAATTAGACCAAATAATAAAAGTGAAGCTACACAAATTCCCAGCAAGCTGAAAATCAGTAAAATTGTTTGAAATACAATTAAAAATAAAATTTTAATGTTCCGCATTATTTCCGTGTATGGAAACAATTTTATTCAAAGTCAAAGGTAAAAAAAGATGAGTTTTTCGCGATTATGGACAAAACGGTAAGCTTTATTATAAAAATACCTTAGACGGAAATTGTAGATCATAAAATTATTTACAAAAAACGTAACAATACTTTTTTTCCTACGAGCCACCATTTCTGAGATATAACGATTCAAAAAGTTATAATGTTTCAGATTTATGGTCGTTTTTAATGGCTATAATGATTGCACGAAGAATACCAAAGCTGCATATCAACAACTTAGCAACATCCTCATCAATTGATAATTTATTTGATGAACTTATGGCAGTTCCCACCAGTCAACAGAATTTTTTTATAAATACACCAATCTCCATTAAATACGACTTTTACAACTTTTTGAATCATTATATCTCAGAAACAGTGGCTTGTAAGAGAAAAAGTATTGATACGTATTTTGTAGATAATTTTATGATTTACAATTTTCGTCGAAGGTATTTTTATGATAAAACTCACCGTTTTGTTCAAAGTTGCGAAAAACTCATTTTTATGACCTTTGAACAATTGTATTTTGAACAATTTTACTGATTTTCAGCATTTGTGTTACGCATATCTCATTATTAGCTGGAAAAGATGGCGATATATTTAGGCACAATTTTCAAATTTGACGACAATTTTTTTTCAAATTCATGTTTACTTTAACATTTTTTCTAGTTTTATACAAATTTACGGAAATTTACATTTATTTTTCTCAGGCTTACATTATACTCCAGATATCACTTATCCTTTTCAATCAGTAGTTGGAAACAACTCATTATTCCCATTATCTGCCAATCGTAATTCCTTTCTTGAGTAGTATGTGACCCCTTATGTTTATCTACGACATTTTCAAGTTGTGAGAGGGAAAGAAAGAGACACTACTTGGGGAAAGAAAGAGACACTACTTGTGATGAATGGATTTTCAAAACGATTCTTGACACTCTGTGAAAGAGTTTGAGTGTTGAAATTCGAAATGTGTTTAAAAATATTCGACCCCATCAGTAACCTTAAATGGTGAAACTATTTCTTGTAAACACTGAAGTAAACTGGTTAATTTTTTTATACAATATAATTTGAATTGATAGATTTAATTTTGATATAAATTAAAAAATGTAACAAATAGACCAGCCTTTCTCCAAAAGATATTACGAGGAACGGATTTCGCAAAATTTGCTGCAGACGTTGATTCGGGAGGTTTTGTCAATCAATTCAGCAAAAAATAAAGAAGATACCTACAAGTTTGATTCACTTAAATCCCTTGCCTCTATAGCCAGTGGTGAAGCGGTTTCACTTTATTTTAAATATTTTACTTAGATGAAAAAAGTTCACTTTTTCTGTACGAGATTTGTACTGTGAAAAAATATAATCTCAAAGGGAAACAAAAGTGAATTTACTTCAATAATGAAAACTCCTGCCTTTTTTATCACCTCCAACATCCTTCTTATTAAATAAATTAACGTGCTTTCTGGTTTTTTTCCCCAAATTAATGTTATTCTTTTTTTGAGTTTTTAAAAAGTTTGGATTTCAGGCTTCTGAAGTTTGCAAACTTCCCTTGCCATAGTTTCTACCAAAGGTTCTATTGGATTTAGATCTGGACTAAGTGCTGGCCAATCCAAAATATTGATTCCTGAATCCTTAAACATCAATTGGCTCTTCTTTCAACAATGTAATGAATGAAAATCGTAGTTTTCCATAACATTTTGATATATGGTATTTTTTAAATTCACTGGTAAATTCAGTTAATAAGTGTCACAGGTACATGAGGCAGGTAAATAAACGAAATAGGAAAAGGGATACTAAATCGTTACACTCTGATTTACATCCCTTAATTGAATTTTTGTATATTAGGTTAGTTTGTTGTATTTCTATGCATTTGTACATTTTCGAAATTATAAGTTTACATACAGTATGTTTCTGAGGAAACCTGCCATAGGATTTCCCATATTACCATTTGAACTCCTACCTGGGCGGCCAGACCCTTCTCGCTCCAAGGAGGCGGTAGACCGCCGACCTTTTCGAGTCAGTCTTTCTACCCGAATTTTATTGTTGATACATTAAATAGCAATTTTTTTATCATAAGTTTTTATCTTCTTAATGCTATTCTATTAAACGCTATGAAATTATATTTATTTTGGTTTTTGAATGAAAAAAATCGAACAACTTTAACAAATGATTGGTCGGATTAATAGCTTGAAACTGTTTTCTTTTTTGTAGTTTAAAAATCGTTCTCGGGCACCTAGCGTCCTAAAAAAATGTATTTATTTAAAGTGTGAAACACCTTCTGGTCCTCTTAACCAAAAATTATGTTTAAAATTGTTATGGAAAAGCTTTGATCTGAAAAGTACTATTTATTCTAATGTTCTTCATTTAGTGTTTAATAAACTTCCAATTTTATAAGTTGAGTTAATTTTGCAGTACCGTATGTTTAAAAAAACTCTAAATATTCAATTAGTTATCAATTAACTGCCGTTTTTTTACCAAAATCATTTGGAAAATTCCTTATATTTCAATTCAGCAAATGAGTTTTGATAATATTATATTTATTTATAAATTTAATCAGAAACGAAAATTGACAAAAATGAATGGAACAGATAAACGATGCAAATAACAAATAAATATTAATGAACGAACTTATCATTCAGCAAAATATTGATATTGGGAAATTTTAAGGAAATCTCATTATCGAGAATTGAATATTTATAGATGGGAAGCTTGTTGCAATAGATAAAACGGAATGTATATTATGAATAATGTGAATGCGGTTTTAGAAAATTGGAACTTAATAAATTCAATTACAAGACAAGTGGCAATCACGGAAACGGCAATATACGAGGTCTGCCTATTAAATAACGAGACTGCGCGCCTAGGCGGGTGGGATAAAAAATGTTGGGTATCTAGATATAGCATCTATACACGTCCCAAAAACACGTTTCCGTCACTATTATAATATTTGTGCAGTGGCGGACGTGTTTTTTCTCTCTCTATCTTATGCGCGTGTTTTTGAGTGGTGTGAGCGCTTTAGTGAGGGCCGAGCTAGCAAATCAATATTCAAGGCAATATTGATCATTTTTTTTTCGACATTAACGGTATGGTGATGACTGAATAGGTTCCAGAGAATCAGACTGACAACCGGACTTACTATTTATCAGTTTTGGCAACACTGCGACGAATTCGTAAAAAACGGCCCGAGTTGTGGAAAAACAACTCGAGGATTTTGCTCCAGGACAACGCACCTGCCCATAACCCGCTATCTGTGAAGCAAGTATTTGGCCAGTAAACGTACTCCAATACTGAAACACCCCCCGTACTCACCAGATTTGATACCGTACGACTTTTTTTTGTTTCCGGAGAAAAAATTTGATTTGAGTCGATGGAAGCGGTAAAGCAAAAAACGAGAGAGATCCTAAAGGCCTTCATCAAAGAAGACTTCCAACACTGTTTGGATCAATGGGAAAAATGTATGGAAAGGTGTTAGGCGAGGGGAGGTGAATATATTGAAGGGGAGTATTCGAATGTTATAATAAAATCCTTTTTCGTAACCAGTCTCGTTATAGAATTAAATTCTAATAAAATTAAAAGCAAAGATGAGAAAAAGAAAATGTGTTGTAGAAACAAATTGCGAATGAATATTCTACCAAGTGTATTCCTAAAGTAATGTAACTTGTTAATATATCGATAGAAAACGGAATAAAAGTTTTTTTTTTGATAATTCACGTCAATTGCATAAGTCAATTCGAATTATATAGGGTGTGTTACAACGAAATAACCTATTGAAAATGTTTCTAATGATACATATAGTTGAGACAATTTTTGTATATACAAGAAAAAGAAATAGTTTCCATGACTTATGTTCCAACCTTCAAATTATATTATAGAAAACTGGAACTAAGTGAGAAGTCGTCTTGACTAACCTAACCTAATTTCTTTTAAGCCTAAGAGTTTGAATTCATGTAAAAATGTATATAAACTTTTTTGTTTTGTACAGCTTGTTATGAGCTTAATTTTTTCTCTAAAGCAAATATTTTGGGAGATATTTAGTAGAATTGCAACAATCTTGAATGGGATAGGGAGCAAACGAAGCTTTGTTGATAGAAATTCTTTGAGGGATTATCTTCTCTCTATCATCGACAAGTTTTAGCAAAAATTCTAGCAAAATTAGGGGTTCGAAATTACACTTTTGACTAGTAGAAAGAAAATTCGATTTTGCATGGAATTGAAAAATCGTATATAAATTGTCACTGAAGATGAAGGTTTTCAGATAAAATTTGACAGCTAACCAGTGATTTGCCTCGTCCGAAAAAGTACGACAGTCAAAGTCGTAAATCATTGTCGTGGTCATTGGTTCCCTCGATTATTATATCATCAAATTCGTTTCAGGGGAATAATTGTTTACCCAGAATTTCATATTTTATCAGGGGGTACTGGAACGTCTGTGTGCATAAGCAGATCGGGAAAATGTCATCATGCTCCAGCTTTTTCCCGTTTCTCTTTCTTCATTTTTAATACAATAATTCATTGTATTTTTTGTACAAATTATCTTCTTCTGTCGTTCATCATTTTTTAATTCAACGGTTGCTAATTTGAATTTGTAATAAAATTATTAGATTAGATTAGTTGGATGTAAATCAAAATATTTTCATTTTGCCAAGTAACACTCTAAAATCGTAAGAACTCCTACCACAACTACGTACTTAAATTAAATTAGAATAAAAGCTAAAATTCCAATAGGAGAAACGAAATATATACATATAGACATAATTACATGCAGGTTTTCCTCTTAACTCAAGTAAATTCAACTTGTTCGAAACTCCATTAATTTCAGTATTCGGAAGGTAAATTACTTGCTAAATTCCCTCCGCATATAGAACTTTGTTTCCTATTAAACGTTTTTCCTATTACCCTTTTTCCTCTGAAATCACAGAGACTGAACTAGGCCACGTTTTTAAAGGAAAAAACCAAATGTGGCTTTTCGCTTTTTTAAACCAGAGTCGTTTCAAACTTTAAATAGAAGCAACCCAGTGTTGTACCTCCAATATTACAAATATTTCAAACAATCCTCCAGCCACCAGTAGTAAAGATGCTTTTCAATTTATTATTAAATGGTTTTTTCTAATATAAGAGACAGACTTAAACCAATACTCTTCAGCGTCAAACTATCGAAGACTAAGATGAATAGGCGGAGAACTAGCAATCTCTCATTATCAATCGCCGTTCGTCTCCCAACCATAAACAGAAACTGTTTCAATTCTCGATATTCTCGATAAAATTTGTCAGAAAAGAATGTCTTACTGGCATTATGTTCGAATAAGAGACCCATCAATCAAAACGCAATAGAACCGTCTACATGTCCAAGTCAGGCTTTGTATGAATGTCGAAAAGCAGAGAAGAGATGGGTAACTTCACCCGGCTTGGATAGTCATATTTCTATAGCCTTACAGGCCAATAAAACACGTGAAGTCGCACCTTGAAGTAGAAAGTAGAAGCTTGGCATTAGCATTTATAGTTTACAATCCATCATCCATATCTTCAATATCGCAAAAACGGCGGGATGGATTCCCTCTGTTGAGCAATATGACGCGGAGGGGAATGTTTTCATGACGAGAATCGTCACTACAGACGAAACATGAGTAAACTATTTCGCTTCCGAAAGCAAAGTGTCGAGGAGGAAGGGGCGACAGTCAAAGCGAAGACAACCAGATCCACGGGTAAGATTATGCTGTACGTTAATTACCTGTGCACACAACGTTCTATAAATTCTGCAAACTGCTCTAATCTTATAAAAACATACATGAAACCCGATTCTTTTTCGGGATAACGCGCTCCCACAAACCGCGCGTCTCACGCTCAATTCAATATCAGAACTGGGATGGGAGATACTAGAACAATCCCCATACAGACCGGACTTATCACCTTGCGACTACCAATAATAGAAGTCCTCGGAAATCAAAAATTCAACGACGAGGCGTTTGTGCGCACATAACTGTCCGAGTAAGCCAAGGAACCGATGCACACTGGAGCAGAAAGGTCCTATATCTGGCAATAAATCGAAAAAGTAATTAGCAAAGAAAGCCTACTTTTCATAATTTTTGGCTAATCAATATCCCCTTCATTATAACACGGGTAAATGTTATCATTAATACCAAGAGTTTACTACCCAACCCTGTACTAAAATCATTTTTCTACGGATATTGTACGTTTATTTTGTAGATTTGAATTTTGAATTTTTTTGTGTGGATTTAAAGCTATATTTTCATAGTTTCTGATTGAATTTTAACATGGAACCTTTGACTTCAGGTATGTAAGAACATTTTAATGAAATTATATCCGCAGAAAAGTTTATGTATTTAGATAATAGCGGATTTTCCAATAAGAGGTGTTATTTTGATATTCAAAGAAACATGCCATTTTTTGAGATAAATGATCGGATGTTTATTTCATTATAAAGAGGAAGGTATGCCGTTAATAATGGAACACAGCCAACATCAGCCAAATGGTCGCCTCGACTGCGTTTACAGAGCCATATCCTTTTCATGAAATTTTCCGTAACCAAATTGCAAAGCGGCTGTCCAATGTCCTCGATAGCCTCACGAATTCCATCTTTGAGGTCTTGAATCGATGCTGGACTGTTGGCGTAGACCTTATCTTTCATGTGGCCCCAAAGGAAACAGTCGCACGGTGTTAAATCACAAGATCTCGGTGGCCAATTGTGATCACCTCTCCGAGAGATAACACGGTCCCGAAATTTTTCCCGTAAAAGATCGATGGTTTCGTTGCTTGTGTGGCACGTAGCGCCATCTTGTTGAAAGTAAACGTCCAAATCAATACCATCCAATTCCGGCCATAAAAAATCATTAATCATCTCTCGATAGCGCAATCCATTCACCGTAACTGTTGCTCCAGCCTCATTTTCGAAAAAGTAAGGTCCAATGACACCGCCAGACCATAAACCGCACCAAACAGTCACGCGTTGAGGATGGAAAGGATTTTCAACAATAACTCTTAGGTTTTCCGAGCCCCAGATTCGACAATTTTGTTTATTGACTTAACCACCAAGGTGGAAATGGTCCTCATCAGTTAAGATGATTTTTCGATGAAATTCAGGATCATTTTCATGCATTTCAAGGACCCAATCAGCAAAGACACGACGTTGTTGATGATCGGCCGGCTTGAGTTCTTGTGTTAACTGTCTTTATGCAAAATACGGTGTAATGACGTTTGTGGAATGGCTAATTCAAAAGAACGACAAGGAATGGACAAACCTGGGTTTTCTTCAACACTTTGGGCTACAGCAGCAATATTCTCAGTTGTTCTTGAGCGACGTGCACGGGTTTTATTCTTCACATCACTAACTTGTCCCAACAACTCAAATTTTTCCACCAATTTCTGTATTGCGGTCCGAGAAGGTGCTTCACGTCGACCCAAAAATGTTTTAGTTTTACGAACCGTCTCTGCAAAACTTTCACCATTTTTATAGTGAATTTTAATAATTTCAATGCGTTGTTGAAGCGTGTATCGTTCCATTTTCATTAATGGCGTAGTTTCCACTTGTCAAATGTCAAAAAATGACAGCTTCAAAAGTGACATTTACCGAAATAGCGGGCTGCTCAAAATACCACCTCTTATTGGAAAACCCTTTATTATTTAAAACAAGAAACAAAATAAAACAATATTATTTTAACATTTTCCAAAATATAATCTTTTAGTTGGGTTCCAATATAGTTCAAGTTTTCAAATAATTTTTTTAATAATTAATATTATTTTAGCTTTTCAAAATTGTTTAGATTAGGTTAGGTTGGGTTATTTTTCTTGCACTAATTTGCACTTTTCTTTTAAAAAAATAATTTCTGTCTGATATATTTAAAAGATAAAAGAAATAATGAAGCGAACGAAATGTGAAAGTGAAGAGCTTTTAAAGCTCTCAAATAAAACTTTATCATATTTCAAATCACAGTTTAAATTGCTCTGGATGAAAGCGTTTAGGATAGAAAAATGGTTTATTAAAATAATGCTGAGTGGCCTGATATATCAATTTAATTTACAATAAGAGATGTAGACTCCTAAAAAGAAAAAAGGTCGCACAGAAATTCCATTGGTTAGGTTCCGAGCGAACGAAACGACTAAAAACAAAACAGTTGAGAGAGTCTACATCAATAAATGTATTAAATTATGCCACTCAAATGACTTTAAGAGCTACTGGACAAACGCAAGCTTCAAAAGCGTTAGATGATATTACCAGCACATCTCTGAAACGTGCGAGTCGATACAGAAAAGCATTTGAGAAAGAAATTATGTCAGGTGAAGACGCTCTAGCGTGTAGTCATGAAAAAACAAACGAGAATATTTTTAATTCATTTTTACCGTTAACGTTCCGACCCCGTTAACCAGTACAAGAAAATTTCAAAAGAAAAAAATCGAGTGCCTTCCTTATTAAAACCGGGACTTCAGCAACACTGTGATTTTAACAACATTAATGACGCCAACGATGGTAGTGAAAAAAATGACAAGAATAGCTCTTTTCGTTCTAAAGATGATGAAATGTAATAGCTGTATCTTTTTTGTATGGATGTTTGTTATGTCTTACGATAATGTCTTTTTGAATTAACATAAAACTCAAAAAGTTAATTATGTGTTTTATTCGTAGTAATAACATATTCTATTAATAATAATCAACTTTGGCATATAATTATCGAGTTCCTGATTGATTGCCAGGTATAGGGCCTTTTTGTCCCAGTGTGCGACGTCAAAAAACTTTCCCATAAGTGGTATAAATGAGTAATTAGTGAAAAAATATGTGAATGTGTCAGAGCGCTTGACTCTTCATAAACCTTATAATAAAAAGCCTATTAACTCTATATGAATGTTGAAAAATTTAAAACAAAAATGCGACACACTGTATATTCTGTTAACAAATTTCATCAATAAGCATGAAGTATTAATAATAAACCAACTGTTACTTAGTACGGTCCTGTCAGTATTACTGCTCGCGTGTATACTTCATTTGATTATATATTTTTCTTTCATCCTGTTCACTCTATTTGATGATCTCCATTCATCCCCGATATAAATTTGATAGAAACCTCCATATTCACAATGTTTTCTTAAATGAAAACAGCCCCTATTATTCTAGCCACCCTATAATATAATAATCCCTTAATCTTTAATCAATTTCATTAATACGACCTTAGGGTACTGGTAAATAATGTTTTCGCATGTTTTTTTTTTTGATCTCGTGATATATTTTTTCATTATAATTGTCCCTTTAGGCGAAACGTCTCACGTAAACAAAGAAAAAAGCAGCTTAATTTTTCAAATACCATAAACTAACCGCGAAATTGTTTTCCGTAAAAATATTTTACGATGTCATAATTCGGGTTTACTCGAAGAGAAAAGAAATTATCTGGATGTATGTTTGGCACGTAAAAAATTTATATACTATATAAAATGTATTACGGCAAAACAGAAATGTAGGCGATATATAATGTCAAGGTGTACTAGTAGAATATTTTCCAAATACACTGGGTTTCAAAGTTCACGCATTTTATAAAAAATGTACATGAGAACAAAGTTCTAAGGCTCTCTAATGAACTAACAATGAATCGTTTTTCTATTGCTTTAAAAAAGCCATAGAAATAATAGTACTGAGTGGACAAAAATGCATAATTATTAGTAAAAAAACTTAAAACCTCCCCTAACTTGAATTATTGATGTGCTTTCACTTAGGACAATTTAAATTAGGTTTCTAATTGCAACTTATTCAATTTGATCCCTTATTACGGTTCTTCTTAATCACTGTACAACTAGACTTCTATGTGGATGCTGTAGAGCTCTAACTCAATATCTCAAATTGTCCCAAAAGCGTTGAAACGTGGTAATATCATTATACATAAGACATGATGTTCCAAAATAATGTTGTGATAAAAAAAATTCTCACACGACCCCTCGTTTCTGAGTTATAGGCCTGAAGGCCAGGGTCGGCCCATGCCTAATGGTTAACAATCTGGAACTTTTACAGGGACAACCTGTTTAATCTAAGGATGCAAAAATGAATTTTTCAATCGATTTTTCATCAAAAAGGTACTTTTTGCTAACTCTATCAAATTTATGGAGATATGTAGATTTTTAGATCGTTGTACATGTCAATGAAATCGTTCGCCATAAAGAGACATTCTGAAGAAAATTATCATAAATTGTTATTATTTATAGGAAAAACTTACAGGAGGTATACAAAAACACAATCAAACATTTCTTGGAGAACTATAGTATGGCCGCTCATTACAGAGAGTAATCACGTGCATAGTGCGTGAGAGAGAAATTGTAAGCCTTATTCACACCATACACAACACTAAAAGGTATTTAGTGGCAAATTTGAATTGAATTTTAAATGCTTTTTAAAAGTATCTATAAATATATATAATTATTATTTTAATCGTAATTTTGTTTTCCCTAACCTTAAATAGCTAGACGGTTTTTCAAATTTATGGTATATTAAATAAAAATATAAGGGTACCTAATACTGTGAAGTAATATCTAAGAAAGAAATGTCGTGCTATATGTTTTATTCAAATACGTATCAAAGGTTATAAAGTAAATTCATACAAAACGATATAAATAATAATAATCTTTATAAACAACACAAGGTCCTTTCCTGAATAAATTCTTTGTTTTCAAAAAAGCTGGTTGAGAGGGATATAAGGGCGGATGAATTTTTATTTTAATCTAAATCGGAATCTGATTCCGACGAGGACGAATCAGCTCTTAAATTTATTATTAGAGGTTCCACTTGTTTTTCCATTAAATTATCAATGTCCCACATTTTATTTCGAAAAAAGCGGACATATTGGATTGCCTTACTCCAATTGGTTTGGGTAACATCATTTAAAGCTTTAGTAAATAATGTTTGGACATCACTAATTTTAAATGTTGTGTTTTTCTTTGCCAATTGGGTTGAATTAACAATGGTAAGGTGGCAATCGTGAAACAATTTTATTTTTCTCTTTGGCCATCTCATCAACGACATATCTTTGGACTAATGGCCGATTCTCTTTAACCAATGCCAATAGTTCTGCCCGCACCATATTGTTTTCAAAATTAATATTTCGTTCCCTTAACCACTGTTGTATGTCCGCTTTTCTTGTGGAACTTGTGGGACACTGGTCTAATTTTCTGGAATGGTAGGATGCATTGTCCATTACAATGACTGATCCGTTCTCAAGTTTATTTAAAATTCCCTTAAACCAACCCTCGAACCTATCCTACCCGTTTTATTGGTGGAATTTAAAAAAAATGCCACTTTTATGCAATATGTAAACATTATAGTCTTGGAATATTTTTTTACCCACACTAACCAAAAGATTGCAACTACAATAAAAACAATAACTTGGTTGCAATGAGGAAAATCGCTCCAGTTTTTATAAATAATAAATATTTATTATGATTTGTATCCTCAGATGCATTTTGACAAAATTCTAAAAGTATTAAAGCAATGAAACGTTTAGAAATGATTGTTCTTCAGATTGAATAACGTAAATAGACAATTTTAAAGAATAATAAAAATTGAAGTACATGTTTAACATGCGCTATTATACAGTCACATAATTCTTACTGTAAAAGCGCATGTTAGAAATAGAAATGTAGTTTAATTTTTAATTTTTATCAAAGTAAATCAATAACATAATAAAACAAAAGCTTAAAATAATTATTAATATGAAATTTTTAGAATATAATAATAATAAATTAATGTAACGTGCAGCTGTGTGAACTTGACTTTCTCAGACATTGCTTCAGCCAATACGAATCGTTATAAAAGGTACCACTAGCATCCCATGAGCCGATCACGCGTTTTTATTGCTCTCACTACCGACCGGCCAGATTATAGTGAATGAAAGAATAAACGTTTGTACTACATACTATTGAAGAATTGAGTAAATTAGTTGCCATTATTTTTTTAAGAAATGATATTATGGGGAGTGTGGTGGAGGTGGCAAAGGTCAACAACGAACTATACGAACACCAGCTGTAGAACAAAATGTATTAGATGCAAGCATGGGCATGCCATAGAAGAGGAGGATTATCCAGCAAGGTTGGCCTAAGCTCGTTGGTTTCTAGATAAACAACGAGTTGATAATACATTTGTTGGAAAAATATTTATTGATGAATATTGTTTCACACGAGACGGTATTATTCAGTATATAGTATTTTAAATAAATAATTACAATTTATGAGAATTTCCCTCAAAGTATATCTTTATGGCAACTGTTTTCTTGGCATATACAACGATCTACATATCTCCTAAATCATAAATTTTTTTCAAGTTAAACAAAGCGTACCTTTTTCTTAAATCGATTGTTGTCCCTGTAAAAGTTACGGATAGTTAACCATTGGGCATGAGCCGCCTCTGGCCTTCCGATAGTAGTTTAGAATTATATATTCTGTCAAACTCGGTACATGGACATACGTAATTATCATAATTTTCGAATACATTATTTAAAAAATATACTTAAATATAAATTCTAAAACCGCAACTTTAAATGCCTATAATTGTCATGTCACAGCATTATTTCCACGTCATCTACTCACTCCAGAATTTTTTTCATCAAATCCCGAAACCGGTATGCTGTCAGATAACTACTAAATCACAAATAGATCTTGATTTAAATTCTACCCCATACCATAATTGGCCCACCTTTATAGGTAACATATTCTGCAATATTCATAATCGTGATATACCTTCCAGTGGAGCAAAGGGTATTTGTCAGTGTTTCGGCAGCTGTGGTCAAATGATGAGGTCGCTATTCTCCGTCAATTCTGTTGAATTAGTACTTTGTATTGTATACTATTGTATTGTAGTTCAATGCTTGTTTGGTTAAGTATGTTGCTGGTTTAAGCTATCACCTCCATTTTAACATTGTAAACTTTAAGTGTATTGTCTCTCTTTCATTTATGTTTCAAAGGTGTTCATTGCTTGTTTGACTGAACATTTTTTATACGGTGACTTAAAATCCCTTTTCACCAGACCCTCTCTTCTTTCAATGTCAATTTCAGTACCTCCTTTTGTACTCGACTTAATCTTTTTCTCTTTCTAAATACATGTTAAGTTATTATGTAGCCCGTATCATCTTGCATAGGATTTCTATTTGTTGTTATAAGATATATCTTATATATCCTATATCTCCATAAATTCAAGGTCCTCCAGTTTCTTAACTAGGATCCAGGTAATTTCTCATATTTTATCCTTTATTTCAATCATTATCCAAACTAAAACACATTCTGTATCATTTTCTTTTAGATTTTAATCCACTCCGATACTTGTCCTTCGTGTTTTATCCCGACTATGCAATTGTTACAAAAAGAGCTGTATTATTCTGATGATTTGATAGTCCGTACGTTTTTACAATTTTCCGAATCACTTTTTTATTTATCGAGTCAAATGCTTTTATAAAGTATATGAAATTTAACTGTATATTTTCGTTTTGCTCTTTTGTTTGAGTGTTTGTAAGAGTTACCACTTCTGAATCCAGTTTGTTTTTTGCTTGGTTTGTCGTTTATTGGTTATCTAATTCTTTCCAAAACAACTCTATAGCCTATTTTTATGAATGAGATAGTAATAAAATGATGAATTATTCATTACTTTCTCGTACGTAAAAATAGACGATAGCCATTATCAGTGATGGGTTGCCCGTTTTCATAATTGGATAAGTTTCCTTGTAGTTGTTGCAGTCTTGTGCATCACTTTTTTTTTTTGAAAATTGGTACTATTTATGCCTTCTGCCAGTTTTTTGTTGTTCTATAGCTTTATTGAGAATATAAAACGGCATTTCTTTTTCTCTTAGTTACCTTGTCATATCCTGAGGCTATTCCATTCTTTAGTTGTATAATTGCATGTTTTATCTCTTAATTAATTTTTATATCTGATTGTTCTGTTATGTCAATTTGTACAATTACTTCTGTATGTTCTCACCCATTATTGAGTAGTTATTGGTAATATTCTCTCCGCCTTTTGTATGTTCCTCTTCGTTTGTTAATTTCCAGTATCTGATCTGGTATGTTGTCTGCCGTTAACTTGATTATTTTCTCTAATATTTTTTCCATCGCTTTCTTCGCTGTACTGATTATGTTATTTCACGGTATTTGCTGCAATCTTTTGCACCACTTTTTTTAAAAATTGGTACTATCAATGCCTTCTGCCAGTCTGTTGGGAGTGTCTCATCTTCTATAGCTTGAAATATGAAACATGTTTTTTCTTTGTGACCCATATTTTTTATAATTTCTGAAGTTACTTTGTCATATCCTGGTACTTTTCCATTTTTTAGTTGTGTAATGTTCTATCTCTTTATTAATTTTTATTTCTAATTCTTCTGTTAGGTCAATTTGTACAATTTCTTCTTTCGTCTTTATACCTTTGTATGAATTCCTTTTAGTTTTTTAATATTTCTTATTCTTATTTTTTTGAAAAATATGTGTCCTGCTGTTTTTCAGTTCTCATATTTTTCAATGTTTTGTAGCAGTGCTTTAGATTTGCTTTAGAGTCTTGCACCTTCCAAATATTTGTCTGCTTCATTCTTTGATGTTTCAATTTGTTCTTTGGTTATTATATTGTTACTCTGTTCTAGATAATATGTAATTATGCTATTTTTATTTACTTGTTTTTTATTTCACTTTTGAAATAGTTTTTAATAATTTTTATCCCAATTGAAATGAAAAATTTTTGTGAACTAAAAATATCTTATATTCATTTCATGCTGAAACCAACTAATATATTGAGAAATATGAGATGGTCTCATTTTATAGGACCGAATGTACTATATCTAATAAAAAACAAATATTTTTCTTACCAAAAACAGATTCATTGTCCAGCAATGTTCTTTTGGCATCGCTTACTTCCGTTCCTCCACTGATCACCGACGGAGAGACTGTCGTTCTAGGCGGTTTAGTAACGGGATTAACATCAGTTATAAGTCCTTTTTTAATTTCAGCTTGTCCTCCGCTCATATTAATATATTCTTCCGATGTATTAGGATGAGGTCGTCTCTTCGAATAAAATCCGTGGGTATTTTTTCTGCAGAAACAGAAAAGGATAATAAGGACGATTAATAGTACAACTATTATGCCTATCGCCAATCCAATGACTAAGTATGTATTAGTCGATAACGTTCCTACGAACGTTCCCCCCGACAACGCTCCTGGGGGAATGTCCAAAGTGACGCTCTTTTCACTTTCTCCTCCGGGGTTCTTTCCTATGCATTTATATTCTCCTCTATCCTTATAATTCAAATTAATTATGGTCAGATTATTCCATGTATAATCACCGATGGTATTTTTGGAGGTTATATATTTTTGTTTGTCTTTTCTGGGATCTCTTTCTATTATAATTCCCCCGTTCATCCAATCGACATCTGGTACAGGGGTACCTGTAACTTTACAAGTGAGGGTGACGTTATTCGTGGCTGCTTGGATAATACTGTTAGGACCTACTTCTATTACTTTAGGAACGCATGCAAATATTACAGATTCCTCCATCCACGATCTACCTTTTAATTTTTGTGGTCCAACACAAATAACGTCTTCTCCTGATATCAGATTATTTATAATAACACTCCTTCGGATCTTATCTAATCGACAATCGCAAATCCATGGGTTGTTTCCTAAAGTTATGCTTGTTAATTTGGGTAATTGTTCGTGAACGTCGAAAGATATTCGTTGAATTTTGTTGTGAGCTAAAGATACATGCATCAACATCGGTAAATTTTGAAAAGTTTTAGAAGACACTGTCTGAATCTCGTTGTGATCCAAAAGAATCTTCTGAAAATAAGTCAAATTATAAAATAGTTCGTCTTCCAGAACGGTTAGTTTGTTATGACTTAATATTAAGGTTCTCAGTCTGACTGCAGGTCGGAAGACGTTCTTGTCCAACACCGCTATGTTATTCATGCTCAAATCCAATTCAATTACTAGACCTAATCCAATGAACGCCCCTTGACTTATTTTTTCTATCGTACAGTTTTGCAATTTCAATTTATGTACATTTATTAGATGAGCGTTATCGAATACTTTGTAATCTAGGGAATAGAAAAAATTATTTGAAAAATCTATATCTCTAATATCGTCGCTCAAATCGTTTGGGATTATGTCGAAATTTCGACCGGCACAGTTGGCTGTCTTCCTCCCGCTAACCCATAAACAATGGCATTTGTTACAATGTGTTTCCCAATCTTCTTGTGCTGTTGTTGTTACGAAGAAAATTACTAACAAGTATATCATTATCCTTAGGTCCATTTTTAATCAGTTGCTTTTCTTTGCTACCTGAAACAAAACAAAAATATTGTAACCACACAGTTTTCAATTTCCAGAAGTAAAATTATTTGACAATATTACGTAACTAGAATTATTCTACCAGTTTGGTTAAATTTTATGCTTGTGGTCATTCTAAAAAACATAAAGGAACAAAATGCAGCCACATTTAACAAAAAATCTACAACAGGAGGAATCAAAAACACTTAATTTGGTTTCTAAAGTTGTGTACGCGTCAAGCATTGTTTAAAACTCAAGTGCTGATTCAAAGATGTAGGGATATGAACCACAACGTTTATATTCACAACTAATCAAAAGTTTTGCCCACCTCATAATTTCAAAATAACACTCTAACAAATAAATTTCTCTTTCATATAGCCAAGTTAATGTCGAAACGGTGTCTTACAAAACCCAAACTATATGTTTATATGTTGTGGATGAGTGTGATAAGTTAAAACTTGCAAGTATCAATTGATTTGTTTATTATTCTTCAGCTGTACATTATTTCTTCGATGTTTATGATTGTAGTTTGGGCCCAGTGAGCCCAAAATTCGTATATTCGTTCTCTCCAAATCATACTTGCAAGTTATAACATGGGTAAAACCAAGAAACTATCGGTTGAAACTCGTGCATTAATCACAAGTCTTCATAGTCTAAGCAAAAGTAACCGTACCATTGTCGCTGAATTAGATAACGGATGCTAGATCCATACGTAATTTCCGCTGTAAAATACGACGGAGGCTCGATGTTGATGTGGAGATGTTTCGGAGGAAGGGCGACTGGAAGCTTGGTAAACAATGATTTGTAAGAAAGATTCTGATTCTGATCGGTACAAAATTTATCGTCCAGCTTGACAACGCTCTCAGGCATTCCCTCACGCTGTGCAAAGAGTATTTGAAATAATTGGAAAAGATGTACTACGAAGTAAAAATTTGGCTGTCACTGTCACCCGACCTCAACCCGATTGAGTTGTTGTGGGACAAATTGAAAAGGAAGTCAGAAAGAAGTTTCCTACTCCACATCTTTGGGATATTCTGGAGAACGAAAGAAACCAAATGTACGACGAGTATTTGTCGAAATTATTACACACACTTGAAAAATGAGTAAAAGCTGTTAATTTCAAGAAGTTTAAATGCATTCATTGAATTTTTGTTTTTTAATTATCATGAAAATCGTTATCCGAGTTTGTTAAAACAATCTGGAATTTTTTTCCTCTCGATCTATTTAGGTTTAGAGCATTAAGGAAAATAGATAATCACGTAATACGTATTTAGAGTATAATACTAGCGACGATTTACTTCAAAGTTGGTTAACGAAATTATCACGGACCTTTATCACTGGAAATCCTTCTCAGTTTCAAACAAATCGTATTTAGTCATCGCATTACGAGGTGGAATTCAATTTCACGCAGGTCACCCAAGCCTTTGTGTGATAATTGGATATACATTTTGGAAAAGAGAACAACTGTTTCATTGACTAAATTTGCCAAAATGACTTGTTAACTGCCTTGATGATTTTTATTTCATAAAAAATATATGTATAGTAAACTGTTATGGACGAAAAAGTGATAAAACCTAATTTCCAATACAAAACTTGGTTATAAGCTAATTCGGAACAATGGAAAGAGGTATGGACAGGCCAAAAGCCCTGTAAATTGATTATTACAAAGCCGTATTACAAGATTTTTTATAATAAGTAGCTTTTTGCCAATAAAAAGAAAGAATTTTTATTTTAATTCCAAGAATCTCCTCCAGACAATTTCTACCAAAAATAAATTTATAAGTTTTCCATTTAATGAGAGGGTACAAATTGTATATTCTTAACATAACGTGCAAGGTGCAGTGTGCAGTCTGTTGAGAGTTATAGTTTAATTATAGTAAATTTGGAAGGGCCCCGTAAATTCCACTGAACAATTGATGAAAAAAAAAAAACATTGATGTTTAATTGTTTCAAATCATTTACAAACATTTATGTAAAAGTATTGATGGGATATTAGTAAGTAGATAATTTATAGAATAATTGAAGACGTAAAGCTTCCGGAAAACCAAAATTTCATTTAAATTCTTCGAAGAAAAGTGTAAGCATTCTTCTTTAGAAAAGAACTGCCGACAGTAAAAAAAACTTTTAAAAGAAATAGGTTTTCGCTAGACAAAGCAATTCAGAAAGTATAATTTACTGAAAGAAGCATAGTAGTCAGAGGAAAACGTTATCAAACGAGATTTTAAGAAAAATACCCACAAGTTGAAAAAGATTTACAGAATTATCTAAATTCAAAGATATTAAGGTCCGATCCGGTTCTATAGGAAAAGAACTTCATAACAAGATATTCAAAAAATAGGAAATTGACGGATTTGGAGTGAATCGTGGCATCACCATTGTTATATCACCTTAATCTTCTTAGCATGCCGTATAAAGTCCCCTTGACTTTGGCGATCAGTATGACAAAACTCTCTCTATCTTGAGCTAGTCTTAATAACGTCCTGCTTCTCTTATCCCAGTCCATTCTCTGATATTCTTCAATCAAGAGGCTTGTTTCCTTCCAATTCCTCTACGACCTTCAACTTTATCCATAATAATCAATCGGAGGCTATTAAACCGGCTACCACGCATTATGTGTCCCAAATAAGCTATTTTCCTGCATTTAATGTTATCAGTTGTGTCTAGCTTGCTTAAAGATCTTATCAGGTTACAAATTAAACAGAAGTGGTGAGATTATGCAACCGTGACTCCTCTTAAGATTTTCCGATAAGTCGAACGCCCGCTCTTCGGCGCCAATATAATTTTTCGATGGTTCTTTCGTCGGAACTATCAACTCCTTTTTCCCTTAATATATTTATTAACTTGTCGTGTTGTACTCGATCGTATGCCTTTTCGTAATCGATAAAGACTGCAAATACATCTTTCCTTTGGTCATATCACCACTAAATATTATATACTGTATAACTGAGCCCGATTGAACTTGTATGGGCACAAATAAAGGAAGAAGTTTCAAGAAAAAATAATTCCCTTAAAATGAGTGATGTTGAACAGTTGTTTTTGGGGGCTGTAAATAATGAAGCCTGAAAACTGGGAAAAGGCAGTTAAACATACGATTAAGGAAGAAAAGAAAATGAAAAAGTTGGCAATATTACTAACGAAATGAACGAGCTATTCATTGTTAATATTGGCGGCATCAATTCAACTTCTGATTCTGATTTGTAAGAAGTAGCTCCGCTTATACTGGTAAATTTTTATTTGGGAATCATTATTTATGAATATAACATTGTTTAAAAGCCAAAGCTTAAGCCCTCATACATATATAACCAGTATGATAAATGTTCTCTTCAAAAAATTGCACTTTTTTACTTTTAGAAGGTGTTTAGAAGTTATTAGTCAACTAGGTGAAACATACGTATATATAAATGTTATTTTATAGGAAAATATTTCAACTATTTACTACAATAGACTATAATAATGGGGGTATCAAGAACAAATTGCGAGCATGTATGACACAATCGTGAATCAATTCCAAGCAACAACGAGTGAAGTGACAAGGCACACATGGCGCTGCCATTGTCAAATCCATATGACATTCATGTAGTACCAACTTTCAAAAGACTATGTGTAAAATTTCATGACAGCCATTATTTTCAAAACAATTTAGTGTGTTAATTTATTATTGCTTGTTGATAAAAAAAATACTGTACAAGCTCAACAATGAATTCAAAAGTGTTATCCTAACTCTGATCCATCGAAAAGAACCATTATGGTGAACGTTCTGGTCGTCCAATTGAGGTGGTTACTCCAGAAAACATCAAAAAAGTCCACAAATCGGTTATATCTAATAGTAAATTGAAATTGCGTGAGATAGCTGAGGCCATAAAGATATCAGAAGGCTGTGTGTTTACAATTATGCATGAACATGAGAAAGCTTTTTTCAAAATGGGTGAGCGTTTACTCACAATCGATCAAAATCAATAATGTGTTAATGATTCCGGGCAGTGTTTGGTCATGTTAACACGTAGTAAATCAAATTTTTTGTATCGACATGTGACAATGGATGAAATATGAATCCATCACTTCAAGACGATCATCATCTGAGAGGGCTGCAGTCGGTAAACCACGTCCGTAGCGTCCAATGGCACAATATTAAGTTGGGAAGTTTATGGCTTCAGTATTTTGGAATGCGCATGGAATATTATTCATCGAATACCTCCGAAAGGGAGACACAATCAATAGCGAATACTACATAGAGTGGTTGAATCAAGGAAAAACGGTCTCATATTCACACCTCCGCTCAAATATTATCATAAGTCACTCTTTTATTGTACTATTGGTGCCTCTTTTAAGTTATCATCCGAACAGTGAAAAACGAAGCTAGAATTAATTTCAAATGCTCATTATTCCATAGTTTGTTTGTTGATTTATGAATCTATTTGAGTTAAGGTGCTATGTTAAAGAGAAAACCTTATTTCACTAAGACAATGAACCGATTCATAAGTCGATGGCAACGAATTACACTTTAAATTGCTTCCTCATCCTTCGTTTAGTCCGGATCTGGACCCCAGTAACTACTGTCTATTCGCTGTATAAAAAAATTGCTTGCCGGTAAGAAATTCAGCTCAAATGAAGAAGCAACTGCTGAACCTGCAGCCTATTTTGAGGCAAAGGAAAAATCCTCCTACAAGTATTGCTCTTGAAGGAGATTACATTGATGAATTTTGGCAAAAAATGTATTTTTCTCAGTTAGTCATACGACTTATTGAGAGAAATATGTTTCCTAAAACGGTCTGCTATTGGTCGAACTTGATTCTAAAATGTACAATTGAAAATCTTGAAACAAATGTAGTCTTTAGTACTTGACAGTTTTAAAATGGATATGTATTTAAAAATTTTCAAAACTAGAACATGACTCATCGCATATGAAAGATAAATATTCTATTCGAATACGGAAAAAGACGACGGAATATTCGTGTAAGATATATATAAGGAAAGTAAACAGAGACGTGGATGACAAGATATTTCAATTTTGCCAAAAGAATCCCTAAGAGGGCATTTGAATATAAAGTAAAGGCTACGGAATCGGTTGAATTAGAGTTCCATCGATTGCGAAAATATATGATTGGATCAGCAAGTCGAGAGAATTTGCTTTCTGAATTAATTCGTATAAAATTTATTCATACCATACCAAATATAAGAAGTGAATTTGTTCCAATTGATACTGATAACAATTAGAGATCGGAAAAAAGAAGAAAAGCGTAAAAAAGGCATTTCATTGAATTCTAATACGAGTTTTCACATTCACCTAGCCATTTATTTCGCTGCATCCTAATTTATAAAAATTTTATACATTTTTTTCGATTTTCTTTAGTTGTTTTATGAATATATAATATATTTGAAATCAATTTTATATCAATATTATTGACTATTGTTAGTTTAAAAAATAAACATGGTTACAAATATTCTCAACAAATATACATTCAAGCTATGATAACATATCAATATTTTATCTTTGATCATGTTTACAAAAAAAGACATAAACAACACATATAAAGCGTACTATTTAATAATACGAGCCTTCGTTTCCCAACCAACGTCTACTGCATCCTACCAATTGCCTTCTTAACACACTTTACTTGCGGGCAGCGATTCCTCAGGTACTGCAAATAGTAGATGTGCCCATTTAGTCTCAGCGTCATTAATTCCGAGCAATCTAAAAGACCTTCAAACCTGATACATGATTCGTACTATCAAAACAAGGAATACTTTAGACGAAAACAACCTCTTCATTCCTTGGACTAATAAGTGACACCTTTCCTCAAAACTCTTTATCTCTTTCTTCGGCAACTAGCAACCGCCAACCGACATATTTAGGGAAGTTCCTTATCCTCCTTTGACGATTCTCCTATCTCCATTAGGGGAATCCTAAGCCCCTACTCTCCATTCTTCGGTGTTGCTGTTTTCTGCGGTTTTTCTGTTAACTGGTGAATTAGTTCATCAGCCAAATAGTAGCCGACATGGAATAATACAAACGTAGACGACCTATCATCTACTCATCAAACAGCGCCTTGTTTCCATGAGTCATTTTCTTTTCATTTCATCTCAGTTTTAATTTACAATTTACAAAAAATCACTCCAACGCCAGCGGTGCATAGACAGATGTTCCTATATTAGGACCATCCACAAATATAACCATTACAAACAACACACATACAAATGGGTAATATCGAGAAATAAGAATAGGAAGTAAACAATTCGAAAGTGTATAAAAATTTGTTTTAGGAGAACAAAGAAAAAGTAATGACAAGAAACCGATTGCACCGAACGAATAAAACCTCCAGAAAATTAAAGAATAGGAGAATAACGAACGAAACTGTAGATCGGAGAACAAAAATACCAAAGAAGATTCAATGAAGAAATATTGGAAGAAAGAAAGAAAGAAAAGAAAAGGACAAAGGGATTGACCAGTTGACAAGTTGACCAGAAAAAGTTGGAAATAATGAGTATAGAGAACTTAGAAACTATGAAATTAAGAATGTACCCTGTACCTTATGTATACTGCTGATATTCCAACTACCGACGATACTCTAATCGCTACCTTCGCAGATGATACTGCAGTAATGTCTTCAGATACAGACCTTACAAGAGCATCAGAAAAGCTGCAATACCACATATATAGGTGGAGAATGAAATTAAACACTGACAAATCGACACAAATCACGTTCACCACAAAACGACGTGTCTGTCCGCAATTGACCATTAACGATATGCCGATTCCAATGAAAACAAAAGTCAAATACCTCAGACTACACTTGGACCAAAAGTTAGCTTGGAAGAAACACATACAAGCTAAAAAAAACACAACTAAAGCTAAAACTTCAAAATATAAACTGGCTAATCGGCAGATGATCGCAGTTAACAATGGAAAATAAGATACTTATGTACAAAATCATCCCAAAACCAATATGCACATATGGCTTAGAGGTATGGGGTTGCAGTAAACCATCAAACACCAAGATACTGCAAACTTTTCAATCTAAAATACTTCACATAATAGCTAATACTGCATGGTTTATAAGCAACCACAAATCACATCGGCGATAAGAAACGCGCAACGAAAACCATCAAAATCCACTAATATCCAAGCTTTGCACTGATCCAATGGAACAGAGAAGATTGAAAAGACGCTGGCCAGAAGACCTCATAGAGTGATCTACTGAGACTCAGTAAATTTGCAATTAAATTTAAAAAAAGACATTAAAAGAATAGAAAAACAACATAAGGAAAATTCCACAATGTATACCGAACGAGAAAATATTACCGGGAATACTAAAAAATATTTGGGAAGATCAGGTTGTACAAGATTGGAAGAAACAGATGCAGTACCGAAAAGGAGAATAATCGACACCACAAAAACATGTAATAAACTGTGAATAAGTGTTGATGAAATGTGGGCTGGTGTCCCAAGGATACAGGGTTAAAGGAACTAGATTTGAGGGACTACAATTCGAAATAGAATGTATATATATGCTTACCCACAAATTTGGTATTTACATTTACAATAATTCTCGTTTCATAAAAAAATACTATCTCTATCGGTACAAATCTTTATATTTTAGAGTTAGAATTAGAAGTGCCAATAAATCATGCCGTATATTTTGATTTTCTGTTTAAAATATAATCGTCTGATTCAAACTGAATTCTATGAATATTCAAATCTTGCGCCAACTCATTCGAGTGAGGTAAGAGAAGAATGACTAATTTTCAATTATTCTACTCACTTTTAACGAATCTTCCAAATTCTCCGTAACTAGTTAATATTTATAACACGCCGCTTAAAAAAAAATTCGTACACCGTCGCTACATCTCAAAAATAAATTATCTATAGCACTCTTATTATACCGGATCACCCTGTACATGATTATGTACGTAACTTTAGTAATAAAAAACATAATTTATACGTAATTGATACTGTATTCAAGGCTGTTAATGAAATAATCTCGTTCGTTTCAAAACTAATGGATTCTCAAGTTTCTTATCTAATAAGATGATGATTAATAAATACATTTTTTTAATGATAAGAAAATTTATGATTTCAGATTAGGAGTCACACAATGATCTCCAGTTTCCATTTATAGTCAGTTTGTAAAGTACATAGTATAAAATTAATTATTGAATAGTGATAAAAACAGTAAATAATTACAAGAAACTGAAACGTACCTAGTGGGGAGTTAAACATGTTTGAATTTATTCAACAATTGATATAATTTAACTTCAACTATCACTTAATCTATAGATTACTAAGAGAATATTGACAGTTTTAATATTTAATATTCAAACGTCATAGGAAAAGTTACGGCAAAATTAAGTTATAACACCGGTCTACAACATTTTTGGGCACGGGTTATACGTTATTTATTTTCATTACTTTTATACCTAGAAATAAGAATTAGAACAGAAAATACTTCTGAATTTGTTTTTATGAGTATATAATCATTGAAAGTACATAAAAAATCCACAGAGAGATGATTTATTAAAACATATCAAAAATCAATAGTTTTAAAATGGGGTTGAGAA
Organism: Diorhabda carinulata; assembly: GCF_026250575.1. Taxonomy (NCBI): domain Eukaryota; kingdom Metazoa; phylum Arthropoda; class Insecta; order Coleoptera; family Chrysomelidae; genus Diorhabda; species Diorhabda carinulata. Next base: position 7,279,724 of record NC_079464.1, on the reverse strand, counting down.
ATTTAAATAGTTATTTATGCAACAAGTGAATAAAGTATTCCTTTGTTCACGAGTAGGACGGTTTGACCGCACGAGCCGAAGGCTTAATTTGTTTAGATCATCCCGTAGAATGATTTATTTGTCATTAGAATTTGTGAGCATAACTTGAGGTACCCGGAAAACAAAGTAAAGATTAGTTCAAAACTCATAAAAAACCAGTTTTACGTTGGTGTTTTCAAGAAAATTTTGATTGGAAAATAAACCGGAGATCTTGAGAAACACAATGTACTTTTATGCTTGTCTATGATGATTTTCGAGAAGTTATCAAATTTTGTTTCTCCGTATTGCAGTAATCTCGTGGTGGCAATCTTATATCCTGGTTTTCAATCGAGTTTTGTGAAAAATGTACCAAATTCGTAGGAAATTTAATGTAATCTCACCCAACCTAACCTAACTTTAAGTTGTGGATGAGGTTATTTTTCTAATTGAGATTAATTGAAATTGGTTTAGAAAGTTGAAACAAACCACCGAACACAAACACAAATTTAACAATTAATGTTTAATGAACGCCTGCGAGGTGGATTTAAAGCAGTGAAGTGGTAATCTACAGATGATTTAACTATTATTGGATGTACTGTGTCAAATGAAATGTGTATACGAATAATGTAAATTCCATATTTCTTCTCTAGCATAGGTGGTTGATAGAGGGAAAAAATAAAAACTCTGAACAATAAAACGGGAGAAGTAGCATAAACGAATAAGTTCGATAACTTAAACTTACAAAAATACACAAACAAAAATATATACAACGGAAAATTCAGTCGCGCGAACTGTCTGTGGAAACGGCGCTGCATCGCTGTGATCTCGGAGTTCGAGATCCGATCGCTTCGTTCTCTCGAGACAAAAAGAATGTCTCCACGATCCCAAACGCCTCGCCGGGGTTCGTGTAAGTTTGGAACATTGGAACATGGAAGATCAATTTAATTGAATTCTATCTGGATATTAAGAAGAGTACATGTATCGGTCAGTCAAGTGTGGACGAGTTATCGTTTTATTGAGGGAATTTGTTCGGAGAAATGTCTACCTGTATTAATATTCTGAATGCAGGGTAACATGGCGTCGTCGCCACATAACCCCCCAACCAATGATGTAGTCACGAAATTGTGTTTGTATACGTGCATATGTATATGTGTACACGTGTGAATGAGTGTGTATGTTCACTAAAACCAGGCTTAATTACGAAGCGAATTCGTCGCTCTGAACGCCGAAGTTCTAGCTGTTGCTGCTGTGGATAAGCTGGTGCGTCGTCCTCAGCTGGTAAGTCCATCGGCTGTGGTTGGCTACAGTCAGGCGGCTGCTCCGAATTTTGATCTGCTGCTGCTAACTATCAGCTTCGTATGTGGATAGTCACGTCATTGTCTTCTGGTGATGTCTAGTTCACCATATACGCCGGTTTCACTCGGTCGATCGTTACACGAAACGTTACGAAAGTTGTGTCCCTTCGTTCAATCACGTTGGGATCACGTTATGGGTGCTAGTCTTAGTATCAAGGGTATAATACATCAACCAAAGTATATACAACAAAACTACGTCGCGCGATCTAAGTCTCTACAAACTGCACAGCATCGCTCGTTCGAGAACCGATCGCTTTGCGATTTATCCACGATTCCAATCGCTTCCCCGGGTTTTTGTGAGTATGGTATTTGGGGAGGATTAATTTAATTGTATGCTATTTGGACATTGAGACGGATTGTCGTTATATCGAGGAAATTTGTTTGGGGAATTGTGATTGCCACACACTGACATGATCAGCTGAGAATGTTTACATGAAAATTTACATAACTACATTAATTTTCATGTAAATTTTCTCAACTTTTCAAATCAATTTGATCGTACATCAATGGCTACTTTTTTTCTGTTATTAGAAAAGTTCTTTAAAACATTACGATGCTAATGAAAACATTAAATCTCGTATCTAAATCTGGAAATGCCAATTTTAATTATCCCTTTGTTCTGGGTAAGCGAAAAATGCGACAAAACGTGAAAATATCAAGTTAATTGTTGTATATATGTATTTATGCATACACGATAATGAATGCCACACGCGTTGTCGCGTTTATCGTTCAACTACACGGGTTACAAATGTTGACATACCTACAAGCAATCGATATGTATATCTCTTATACAAGATAATCTTTGAAAGGAACAAGTATCAACAGTCCTGGAAATAAGCGAACTACCTTAAACTAAAAATTTATCTACAATAGTCTTTTGCCGTTATCCTCGAAAATTCTAAACCGACCCTCTTATTTGTTAAACAATTACGTTATCCCTATTTTCATCAGTGGGGTTATCTTATGGCGCTCAATAGCGTCGCTCTTTTCAATGAAACAAGCACCAATAAATGAGGGAACTTTAGGATTCAAAATGAACGACGGACAACTCTGCATGTAATTTTTTTCCGAGTGGTTGTCGAGTTCCACGTGTTTCAAAACAGTACATATTTTACCCCCAGTGACTATTTCTTGTTTTCAAGGCTGCAGGATCATTCACCAACACGTGATTTTCCTCAGAAACGTTTATAAAACATGGCACAATGGACCTGATTTCTACCCAGATCGGTTAAAAAAGATGCTTCAATCATGAGATAGACATGTATGATTTCAATTTTCATTATTCCACTTATATAGTGTTATTCCTTTGAAATTTTTGCTTATTTAACGTTTTTTGTTATATACCATTTGAGAAAATTATAATATACAATTTCATACTATCGAACTAATTTTTAACGTTAAAACGAGAGTTGCTACTCAAGTTTTAAGATGGACAAATAAAAACAAATATTTATTTATAATTAGACTTGGCATTATTGTTTCCCAAAATATTCTCCATTAAGATCAATATCAATTTTTCCATTACTATTGAGATACGTCCAAAATATGTGATTTGAACGCATCAACCGCTTCTTCAAGTGTAGAAAAACGTTAAGTTCGCAGCTTATTATTGATCTGCAGAAATAAGAAGAAATAATTGGATGCCAAACAAGCGGTTACCCCTTCAAATTGTTCAAAAACCTTTTTCTGATGTGTGAGAACTCGCATTTTCGTGGTGGAAAATGATCCATGTTCTGCGATTGGTTTCCCTGATTTTTTCGAACACTTTTGACGACGATTCATCGTTGGTCGGTCTAAGTTGCTCCAATGGAACGGTGGCGAAAAACCGAGCGACCATTTGCTTCGTGCGAGAAAAACTTTTCATCATTTATTTGCACCTATCGACTCAAGCTTTTTTTTAAATTGAGCAGTCTCCAACAGGAACAAATATTTTTAACAGCTAAATGTTCATCCAATATTGAACGTATGCGAATGGAGCTTCTGCCCAAGAATTTCACGGTATGTCACATGACGATCTGGCAATGTCAGTTTATATACAACATCGATGTTTTCGCACAACAGCCGATTATGAAGGACATTTAGTATTATTTTGCGTCAGGAGTTAGATATGAAATTAGCTTAACGGATTGCACTATCATTTATTTGTTATAATAGACATTTGTTATCGTAAACATGAGTGACAATTCACATTATGCAATTCATATCCGAAATGGTAGTAAATGCACAAAACATTTTAGTCATAGCTTCGAACAATCGATGAACTTGGAAGAAAAGAATGCATGTGGCACGTAGTATGACACATTTACCTTGAAACTATGCCACCTTTGTATTGCCGATAATGTGGAAATTAATTTCACCTTCAACTATTTAGTAAAGCAATTTTTTTGTAAACTAGTTTTTCTAGTAACTACCTACGTAGTCGTTTTCATAATGAATGACAAACCGATTATTATTAACATATGTTTATACTTTTAGCTCGAAATTAAGGATGTATAACAATTTTTTCAATTGTCTGTTGTCACATATTTTTTTTGTTTTTTCGAATTATGAACATTACATTGAGATACAGATTGTTCCGTAAGGCATAAGTTTATAGAAATGCAATAGTCGATAATCTTTGGACATCTATAATTGCAATGATCACCTGACGTATCTTAAATTTATCAATCTTGACAAATTGTAGAAAAAGTTTAGCGATTCAAATTCAATTTGAGGTTTTTATAAGAAAAATCTCTAAGAATGTCAGATATTAAAAGTGATAATTTAACTCTATCAAATACTATAGACCAGGCCACAAATAATTTATTGCAATGAAAATCAGCAAAAGTATGAATATTCCCAAATATCTTAAATTACATGCATTACTCAAAAAAAAATCTGAATGATATAAGCCTAAAAAAACGTTTTCTACCAATGAAATGAAAAATATTCATTGGGAGAGGCTCCAGATGTTGAAGATTTAATTTTCATAGGTGGCATGTACTTTAGTATTATGGGAGCTTGTAGAAGGTATTACCTGCACAAGTTGGAACTTGGCGATGTAAGTGATTTTGAAACAACTCTCTTAGTAATATAAAAACACGAAAATTCACCGTTACATGAAAATATTATGAAAGCTGGAAGAAGTACATAAAGCTTTGTCTGTGCAATCAAAAATGTTTATATAAATCTACCAGATTAATTATAAAAAACTAATTTTTATAAGATTCTTATTTTGTAATTGGATAAATAACTCATAATTCATCATAAGTTTAATATATTTTCAAAATTAAGTGATTGTTTTTCATTAAGATTGGCGTTGGAAAAAATAGTGTGTGCAGCTCGCATTTAATGACTATTAAAACACTCGTACTTTCAAGACACTTTAGTGTCTTGATCATAATACACTATTTCCGTAATAATCTTGATTTTAGTTCTCTTTTAATTAATAATAAACAATACTTTTGACATGCCCCATTGAACTTTATATCCTAGAAATTGATTAGTCCTTTTTTATTCATTGAGAGCTTTCTCATTTTTATGTATTGTTTGGAAATTTTTCTTTTCCTTTTATTTGGTTCTGCGATCTCGAATTTTAAAAAATGGATGTGATTTTTTTTCTCATTCTCCATGGTTTGTTAATGAAGTTTTCATCTTTTATCGTATTACACCTTCTTAATATATTTCATAATTATACAGATGTCTGTCTTATATTAAAAGAGCATTATAATTAATACAAGTAACCTCATATATAATATTTTATTAGTTCAGTTGAATATAATGATAATTTATTATGACGGGCACACAGCCTCACGCCATCCGCCGGCGTCGGTAATGAGTTAATGTGGTGGAAAAAGATAGTAGGACGCTCCATCTATTGAGTGACCATTAAGTTGATTATTATTATACATACAGAGTGGTTTAATATTGAGGAAAAGTATCCAACTTATGTCAGAACCTCTTTACGCAGCTTTTATTCTGCGGACGCTTACTCTTTACTGCGCAAATTACTCCCTGTGATTAGTTTTCTGCTTACAAAAAAACGTTTCTCTAATGAACATTCATTCCCAACTTTGTGAGGAGTATTGGGAAAAGCGTCTCACAGGCCAGACTTGGCCCCCCAGTGATTACTATCTCTTGCATGAATTTAGGAACATTTGAGAGAGACGCATTTCACAATCGACGAAGGGCTGACAGAAGATAAGTTATCTCCGCCGGCGCGACGGCACATTTCCATGACTCCAATTGATCCAAATGGCGATTTGTCTAAGCTTTCCAAACATGTATTATTCAATGACAATAAACAAATTTTTCATTGTGAAAAGTCGTTGGGAATTTTATTTTATGGGCAAGCCTGATATAAGTGTTTGTTACCATATTTTTCCTAAAATAAGTGTCGAAACGTAGTGGGACAACTTGTATATAACCAAAATTCCTCTTTGGTAAGTTTGAAAAGTAGAATTTTATTGATCAACAAATTCTTTTTTCCAGTCCTCGGAAAACTAGATCACTGATAAAGGGTGAGTGATATAGGTCTTCCGCAGTTACCCCTGATCAGGTTAAATGAGCCAGATGGTCATCTTTCAAAGGGAGTTCACTAACAGCTGTTAGTGTAAACCTCGAGAAGAATAAAAATAGTATAACCGGGTGAATAACAAAAATATTTTTTCCTAATTTTATAAAATCTGTTTCTTTCGCGAAATCAGTTATACGAGTCGTTTCACATTTAATTTGCTCTTCTCTTTTAAATTATGTGTTAATTTAACATAGGGGGTGAAATCAGTGACCTTAGTGGTGATTTAATTGATCCACGTCTTCCTACACACTTTCCTCAACTCTTCCAAATACAGACATCCAAGTTTTCCTAATTAGTTGGATTCGGAAATGCCGCAATTAGATCTGGAAGTACTGCCATACAAAGATGCTCTAAAATAAAACTCCGACGAAAGAAACCAGAATCAACAACTCTTCTCCTGACGATTCCTACCCAAACATTAATTTTTTGTGGGTACTGAGTGTGTTTTCACTGGACCCAGTGAGGATTTTCGCGAACTCAATAGCGAAAATTTACTATGCCACTTGAACAAAACATTACCTCGTCTGGAAATATTATATTATTAAGGAAATGTCCCGAGAGTTCGTGAACAAGGTCAACTTTGTATGTGTGCAGTTTTTCTTTCTTTAAAAACTTTACTCACAAACGACCGACTAATATTTTTTTGTAAAGCAATCTCCGATGCAGTTGTGAAAGGGTTGTTATCTAATGATAGCAGATTATCTAGCGTTGCATCGATGCCAGAAGATTTTTTTAAAAATAACTGTCACAAAACCAAGTAAAAAATACTCAAAATACTGAGGATTGAATCTCTAAATATTCATCAATACTCATCTACAGTGCCTTCTCAAAAATGTAATGAAATGTAAAATAAAAACTTCATCATATTAATAAATGATTTCAAAAGAATATAAGAGAAGGTTCACATTGATTTTTTTCCGTGTACAAACGATACTAGCATTTACTGATCCTTTGATAATAATTGAAGCATCAGCTGGCTTCAGTTTGCATAAGTCTTACTCTATCTAGTATTCCAAATGTCGACCCTGAGGTATTATCTTGCATGTGAGTGGATAGTATTTTCGCATCTTGTTCCACCACTTATAGTTTACCTCAATCTCTATTCTGGTATCGATATCTTGATAAAAAAGCTTTTGAATCTCTCATCGACTAATTATTTGTATCGGTATCTTTTCAAAGTTTCCTATTGGTGTCTTCGCCCTACAATGTTGTCCCACCGAGCCAATTTATCCTTCATTTCTTCCAAAATAATATCGGTGCTGATTCTTCAGAATGGTTCTCATCTCTAGAAGTGTGTTAAGACCATCTCATATTCTTTTACTTTAATATGTCCTGATATTCACTACGGAGGAAATATCTTGCTCCAAGTTTACCATAATTATATACAGTAATGGGAATGATAATCAGCAACAAGGGGCTCAGAGCCACTCTAAAAATTTTTATGGTATGTACAAATGTGGTTTTATATGAAAAGTTTTCCATATTTCATCCACAGATCTGCAATATAATTGCAAAATGGCAATCGAATATGATAATTCTGATGCAGAATTTATAATTTCAATTTCTTTTAATTATGTTTTTTTTTTTAATTTAATTTAATATTTCATCCTAGTCAGTCAATAACTAACTATCCATCGATAAGTTATCACCTCTAGGTGTCTACTGTTGTCAACTTTCATCCAGCAAACATCACGCAGTTGGGATGGGAACGAAGCCTCACTATACAGTTACCGGCCATTTTTTTTTTGGTATTATTCATGTATCGATCGTAGCAGTGACTGTGAAATAATTATTTACTGTACATGAAAATAGCGGATGTATAAAATCATCAACTCGCAAAATATTTCTTATCGATCACAATTTTCCAACGTACACATACAATATAAAAATCATAAGTAGCTGGCAGAAAGAGCGATTTTGGCAGCAAAAAATGTGAATACAAATCTATCGATGCCAACGAAGCTGTGAATTATTCAATCGAGTTTTATAGTTCTTCCAATACCAATTGCAGATTGTAAAAACCCTTTTAAACAATTTTGTTTGATCTACCATAAGCGTAGATATAAATTTATTAGTTTTATAAATACAACAGAGATCTATTCTTTGCTAGACCTCTTTTACGATCGCTGACAGGAATAGGAATAGTTTTTTCAGACATAAATGCTAAAATTTGAACTTTGTTAAGTGGTAGTAACAGTTCATTGAAAGTTGGATCTCCGATTGTTCTGCTCCATAAGTTAAACCAACCAAGGCTGTTTAATGGCATACGATTAGCCTTTAAAAAATTAATAAATGAATGAAAAATGTTGTTGAATCCAATATTTTGAACGGCAAGTTTTAAGGAGCATTCAATTCACAATAAATCACAATGCCAGACGTTGTCTGTATATGGCTTAGATTTTGAATCATCGTGCTTTTCCCAAGGACAACTATATGTGGCATATTGTCGCGTGGGAAAACCATCCAGTTTGTATTGACTAAAGACGGACTAAGTCATATTAAGTTAGTTATTTTTATTGAACTGAAAATATATTTATTTGGCAAAACAACCTTTGCCGGGCCAGCTAGTAACTACACACACTTCAGCAAATATTTTTGCTGATTTTAATTTTTTTCATTAATAACAAAACTATTTGACACCACAGGATACAATCATTCATTTCAATATTATTGTAAAAAATACATGACACGTCATGCCTTTCGTACACATACAAAAATATATCCATACGTGACAAATTAAAACTGAGTGATTACCTACAACGTCAGTTGATATCTGTTCATATTTTTTATTTAAATTTGAGCCGTTCCAATGTGAGCGCAAATAGTTCTTTTGTTATCCATATTTTGTGCTGAATATGACATGGACTATAAAACGACAACTTTCCATAACACAGCAATGTTTTTGTCAATGAATACGAGGTAATAACAAAAGTTTCCTTCTTGGGGTTGATTTATGGTGAAGAATAAAATTAGGGAAAGGCTGCATGTGGGTAAACATATTTTTATTTTTTTTTTGATACAATAAAGTCATTTACACTAAAAAATGTTTTGAAAAATTTATTATAAGTACTTTAGGCTATTATTATATAGAAAAACAACGACATTGAAAAAAAATATATCTTTGAATCATCGATAGTAGTATAAACACGGCAAATAATAGAATTTTTTTAAAGATACTGATTACAAAAATACTTATATGGTCAAATATTTTATACCATAAAGTATTGGGGCATACTTTTTCTAATAACCTGAAAAGTTTTAAAAAAAATGTTGGCCATATGACATTCGTTAATTACTATGGGTTTGAAAAAGATTTTTTGTTTTTATATGTGGAATATTTTTACTCAGCCCTCATTTCTTGCAACGCGCCAATCGCTTGTTTACGTCATCAGCGCCGATCGCGTTTCGCACGGCCAAGCTACAGCAGCGTCCACAATATGTTTGTTTTACCATCCTAACGCGTCGAGTCGTATTAGTCGTATGTGTGAATTTTGTTTCCGATTTTCAAGTAATCGTTGGGAATGGTGTTAATTTGAGAGACCGATATTTCATCGTAGACTCACAATAATTCAGTTACGTTTTTTTCACAACTTCTAGAATGCATTTCAATGCAATGTAGCTTTGTCACAAATTGAATATATGTAGATATATATTGGAGGTATCAAAATAAAGGATTTCTACTATTTACCTCTGAAATAATTTCGAAAATGTATTCCGCCGTTCTTCAAAGGGGAAAACAACTACTTTCCTGGCTAATGCCTCGATGAATATTGAATTACAAGACGAGATTTCGACGTTATTACGTCTCATCAGAGCAGTTTACCACCCCCCGTTCGGGCATGAGACCCGAACTGAAGACAACGTCAAAGAGTGTCGCATTTGGTACATGTAGTTAAACATTTCCCAGCGAAAGCTAAGTGGCGCCATCGTCACTTCCAACTGCGAACCATTGGTCAGGTAGAAATCTACCGTAGTCGCCGGTAATATAGATTTTTATGGTAAATGAGGTGTGCAAAATGTATGAAAATAAAGGATTTCTACTATTCAATTCTGGAATAATTTCGAAAATCAATATTTCGATATGTATTCTGCCGTTATTCAATTTGGAGGTATCATATATACTGCGACACAAAGGACCCATTGTGGTCCTTTTTCTTGCAGCGGCACTTGGAATAATTACATAACGTTCACAGCTGATCTATTAATCCCACTCCTTAGCGAAAGTTCTGGATGAGGAATCTAAAAACATCATCATCTTGAATTTCCGTAATGTCTCGCCCTTCGAGAAAATTTGGTTAGAAGTTTTGTCCTTCAGGATGCAATTTTATCAAAATTTGTGAAATTTATTTCATTCTATGCTTAATAAAGTTCAATCTCATAACAATTTTAACAATTTTATGTATTAAACACGTTCGAGGGACTGAAACAAACCAATCCCGTAACAATCTCAAACTTAATCTTGTGATTACTTTCCAGGAGTGCTTGACGTTCTTCAACATTAATATGAACAATTTTTGCACCATAGACGAAAGGTGGATCCACTATAAAATATCATAGACCAAATAGCAATCAAAACATTTGATTTTCTTGGGATGAATGAAACAAAAAGTAAAGGCCGCTTGACATAGGGCAAGACAACGCGCAAGAAAGTGCAAGAAATTTCTTGGAAGATCAAAATATTGCATAGACGAATATTGCACGCTGTTTAACATTATCGTAAGTATCTTTCTATTGTATTATGGTTGCCACTAATCAAAATTCCATAAAAAACAATTTCCTAACCTCAAATTTTATTTTATATCTTGTGTTTTGTTTATAGGCATTCTTTTGGAGACTAAGGCCCCTTTCACACGAAACGAATCCGAATAATTCTTACCTGGAATGTTTAATTCTTCGCCAATTTTTCTCCACACAGAAGATATGAGATTTCTGTTGCTGTGATTTTTATCACTGGCGTCATAAATCGCACTATTTTCTTTAACTTTTAAAATTAATAACTCCACGTCCATCTCGTATGGTTGTTGATTCAAGACCGACCGGACGAGGAATCTGACAGGTTGAATCAAGTGCGACCTCGAATCAAACCTGATTGAACCAGATTCGTCCGGTCTGAAGGCGGGAAAAGAGTCCCTTCACATTTAAACGGAGCTCTCGAAGCCGAATCTTGGTCAATCAGATTCAACTTGATTCGGAGTGATTCTGATTGATTCGGATTCATTTGGTGTGAAAGGGCCTTAAGAGTACTTAGGCGATGCCGATGGTGGGCCAAGCCCTGGCCAGATAAAATAAGGGAAAACATAAATTCAGCTATAGAATTAGTTGAGAAAATATACAAAATTATATTTGAAAATGGATGAAGAAACACTTGACAAACTCCCAAGAAGAATAAAACATGAGATAACTAAAAAATTCTTGGCAAGAGACGTAATACCAGCAGAACACAAAATCATTTCTTCCTAGAATTGCAACCTGCACGCAAAATAAATGGCACCAAACCGATAATGTTGCAAGTGCGTATCTTGCAAAACAATCAGCTTAACTTCATCTAATTTTCATCGAGAAATATTGCGTCGTGCAATGCACGTTGTCATGCGTCATTTCAAGAGGCCTTAAAGAATAAAAAAGAATATCATTCGATACAGACTTTAATTGATCTTTTTAAAAATTATCATCTTATCCATAGACTGAAAAATAAATAAAAAATTGAGCCATCACATATTTTATGGAAAATTCTTTACAAAAATAAATTTATTTTCAAATTTTTGTCCTCAAATCATACCGCCATAGGCTTGGGCCTCGCGTGCCTAAGCGTACATCCATCACTGATTTCAAAGGAATCTATTTGGGGCAAGTTGCCTTAATAACCGAAACGAAAAACATTGTAAGATTAAGTTGTTTTAATTTGCGTTTAAAAAGAATATAGTGTTTTTTAATTTTCCAATTCTATTCGAAACTTTTTCATAAAAAATCAAAAATTCCATAACACAATGGACATAAAATTTTTAGATCATAGCTTTATTTAATAAAATATCAAATGTATTTAGCGGAAAATTGTTAAATTAATTTTAATTATCTCCCAACTTCCAATTAAGCAGTTTCATCGGCAGCGAAACATAAACCCTGAGATATACATTAATGCATAAATTGTCACTTAGGTAATTATTCCGAGAATTTGGTCGTGTCATTGTAGAAATTAGTTAACTTGAATGGCACCGTCTAGTTGCCAGAAACTGGATTCTAATTACATTGAGTAGCAAATACCTAGTTATATGAGACTTATAACTTCCTGGACGTCCATCAATTTCATATTCAGAACGTTCGAGAATAAGGTTACGATGATTTCGCGCAGAAAACTCATATTCTCATATGAACGATTAGATTAGGTAATAAGTTTGTGCCCACCCCATACTTCATTCATTAAATTTTAACGAATTTCTCTTTCATATTGTCACGCGAAAATGGAAACAGTGTCTTAAACACCCAAACGGTGAGTACGACGTGTTAAAACTTGCAAACAATTATATCATGACAATGTCATATTTGACATATTCACATCATTGTTGCCATATTTGAAAACTTGAATACCATTCCTTGTAATACGGTGTAGAAAGACGCTATTTGAATGAGGAATAACGTGGTAGACATTCAGTGGAATAATCAACTTGATCATTGTACAAAAACAAAGGTGTAGAGTGTAGTGATTTAAATTAATAACTCTCCACTTGATTAAAAAATCTTTTCGTCGGTATTTCATACTAAAATAATGGTAGTTACTGACCTATAATATTCAAATCAAACTGCTGAATCAGAGGTACAATACTAAACATACAAACACTTTTAGCTTTATTTCTCAACCATATCTCCGTTTATACATAACCAGAATGCATATTGGTGAATTCAACCATTCAAAATTGTTTGGTCTGGAACTCAGTACCTCGTCAAATATAATAGACTTAATGCCGCCTTTATGCACTCGCCTCTCAATCCAGAGTGGCATTACCTATAGGTCAAATATCGCAATAGCGGGCATTCATATGTACAGCTTAGGGCGGCAATTACATCGAATGAATACTTGGAACACGCAAGTGGCACTTGTCGTTCTTTATTTAGACTAACCGAGATTCTATTATACATCGGTTTCAAGTTAAGATATCTAATACTCCTCTATTCCGATTATAAACTTTCAAAAGCATACGTATTGAGTCTATAATATCCAAGTCCTCTCGTATGATAACCACTAGAAGAAAATATCTATTCAAATATCAATTTGATATCGAATTATAGTAAAGTTCGTAGACAAGGATCTGAGATACAAACGAAATGTTGATATTGTATGTTTAATAATAATTGATATAATTACAGTCCACATTGACTTGGAATATCAACTTTTATATTCGAATTCTCCCTATAGTCAGAAAGTTCGGTTTTTTCAAAAAGTGTTCCTTTTCACTTCAAAATAAATTTACGAGTCAAGCCCATATAGAAAGTTTCCTTATGAGAAAAAAAAATAGCTCACACTATTTTGATTTTTAAAAAATTTTTAAAGATACATACGAGGATGATCAAATTTGGAAGATTTTTTCTACTGTTCCTCCTTCCAAGAAGTTTGAACTAAATAAAACAAAATACTTGATAGGTACCATTTTTAACGTACATTTAAACATATAAAGTATAATTTTAATTGAAATATTATTAAAATGAATATATAAAATAAATTCGTTAAATACTTAAAGATTTATTAAAAAATTGAGAAGTATTTTAAAACTTCTCTATTGGCAACGTTGTGCTTTGGTATATTTCGTGACCAATATCTAGACCAGGGGACCTGAATAATTCTTACCTGGAATGTTTAATTCTTCGCCAATTTTCCTCCACACATAAGATATGAGATTTCTGTTGCTGTGATTTTTATCACTGGCTTCATAAATCGCACTATTTTCTTTAACTTTTAAAATTAATAACTCCACGTCCATCTCGTATGGTTGTTGATTCAAGATTGAACGGACCAGGAATCTGACAGGTTGAATCAAGTGATTCTGATTGAACCAGATTCGTCCGGTTTGAAGGCGGGAAAAGAATCTTGGTCAATCAGATTCAACTTGATTCGAAGTGATTCTGATTCGATTCGGATTCGTTTGGTGTGAAAGGGCCCTAAGACTAATGTGTTACAATGTACTATGTATGTACTGTGATAAGTTGAATGGAATAGAATGAAAACACAGAGTGATAATTACTTTATTTAATAGCAAGGTGAAACTTTGATGATGTAGAAAACTCAACTAAAATATCTAAGCGTAAGCATATTTATAACTAACAAACAACAAATATGAAATTAATTGTGATTTTTCAACGATTATTGTTTTGGTCCTTGAGATGTACCGAAAAAAATTATCCTGGCCCGAAGGCTTCAAAGTTTGGAGACCCCTGATCTAGACGAACGCTACTAACTTCATAGAGATGGGAGTAATCGACAACTGGAACTGTTATTCACAATACTAAACGTAACAAATCGTGCCATTTTATACAGTATTTTTTTTATAACTTACAGGGTTGATGTGTGATATAGCGTAATAGTAGCAATGAGATTCAACCAACAAATAATTTCTATTTCTAGGTTGTGATTATAGCTCTGGTTTCATTTTTTTGTTTATATTTCGATTTTTAAAAATCAGGAATATTTTGACAACGAATACAACATGGTTTCGGAATTTATCAACGTAGCCACCTTCAGAATTGAAGCTCTTCATCGTTGCTAGACGCTCATTGGAGGATAGGAATTTCTTGAGGTGCAAGTAAACATGAAAATAAATGAATGATACGTCATAATTTCTGCAATGTTTCATAGTAACGATTAACGTTCACTTATTCACCACGTGGAAGGAAATCGATGAGCAGAATACCCTTCTTGTCCTAGAATACCGTGCATGTCCATACCGACAAAGTCAGTTTGAATTTCGTCCTGAAAGTAAATCCAATATGACATAAATACATTGACTTCTGCTTGGTTTCCGAGGTAAAGTACAACTCATCGCCATCACCAGTGCTGCTCCTAAGGGTTGAATTTTGTAATCGGGTTATTGGGCACCCACGATCGCGATGGTTATCCAAAATCGTGAATTGACATTTCTTCAGTACGTGCTGCCGCACAAGCTCAATAAGATCATTATTGATGAGTGATGGTAGCTCACTGGTTCATCATGCATACTTTGACGTCACTCAATAAATTGCCTAACCAGCGACGCATCATCTGCTTACTCTTGTTGTTCAATCCATAAACCTGACGATAAATTTCAATTGGTATAATGATTTGTGCACATCACCGAACAACCCTCACAGGCCACGGATAAATGGGTACGAGGTGGAACCTGTTCGGCTGGCATTTGGTTAAAGTCATAGATTTGTTGTTATACAAGCGCAATTGATACTGTCAATTATGTTTACTTTAAAGGGGAAAACATCGGGAAACTTACCTTCTCGATGTGATGATACAATATGAGAAGGTGTCAAAAAATGTTGCAAGTCGAATAAGGAAGAATATAAATACAAAAGGGAGTTAAGAGGCATATATAACTATCGTTTCTATTAACATAATCATCAAGTTTATTTGAGCTTTGATGAAAACCCAGCACCTTGGTAGAAATTAGATTCGGGCATTCAGAACTTATATAATGCACGCTACTATGTTTGTTCTAACCTGCTAATCTGGACCGTTCATATACGGCTATGCGCAGTTCTTGTAATAGTTACTTACTGTCAGCCAAGTTTCGAAAGAACCGTCCCGGATCACAAACGATGCCTAAATCGGATGAAAAACAAAATATAATCGTTCGTATAACGGTAACGGTTCTGTTAGAATACGCAATCTCTATTGTTCAGAATCGTCATCGTACCAAGGACGGTTGGAACGAACCTACCATAAGTCAGTTCTAACTTCAGACGTCTGACGAAGTTGTTCGTTCCTTCTTCGTTTTTAGACGGAAAGAGTAAATTTTTATACTCATTAAGAATATAATCATGATTCGCACTTCCATTCGAGAGCAATTTTCTAAGCGTTTTGTCATTTAAATCATCTCGTAATTTGCGCATTTACTAGTAACTAACACTAAGTCTATGACAAATACTACCGTCGATTTTCACTTTTTGTAAACCAAAGCTTGTTATCTTTCGTTTCATCAAAAATGAGTATATATTATTGTGATTAATTAGATCCCAAAATTCTGGAGATTTGGGCGAATAAATTTGCTTGAGATAACTGGAAGCTGCTCATTTCGTTTTCCACGTATTCTTCTTTGAAGTATATCTACTAAGAGACTTTGAGTAGTTCCTAGTGACTTTACTATGTATAATACCGAGAACAGTACGTATGTTGAACTGTTGTACATATAATGTACTCAGCCGTTTCTTCCTTTTATCAACAGAATTCGTTTTCCTGTTTAGCTTGTTTTCACCCGATGAATTAATCCGTTCTAAACTAGAGTGGTATTCTTTTGTTAGGAAAAAATACGTGCTAACGCTTAAAATTCACTGCCATATACTTCTTACCGTGAATTATAAGTTTTAGTTACTATTTCAAGTGATATTTCACAACTTGTAACTCTAATACCACGGATATACTAATTTGTTTACTGCATTCATACATGACAACAACTGTCGTTATTTGAAATCTATTTTTGTTCATTCATATAATTTTTTCATTATTATTTTTCATGATAAAAATCGGTGTGGATAGAAGGACTGTCAACTAATTTCATAGAATTAATTGCCTTCCGCAAATTACTTATGCTGATATTGAAAATGTGAAAAATGTTTGAAATTTTCACATTCTTATAAATGATAGTAATTTGCCACTGTTTTATTAAAGTTATAATTTATCCCATGCTGGTAAATTAGACAGAACAAAGCTTTTTCCAGCAGTAAATGAAAATTCCCCTCAAATTTCCATTTTTGGCTGTGGATATTATAATAAAAAAGAGAACGAATTAATATTCTGAATACCAACGATTTTTCTATACGGAATTTTAAACCTGGATACCATCTTTTCGAAAACGATAGACAAGAGATCTTTATGTTCTTGTCTTTCTAAACTTGGAGGTTGCTGGATCTTTATTCGTACATCATTCCATATAATTATTTTCTTGATGAAATTCAACTCCAAAAGTTTTTGATTTTTAATAATTCCCAAATATATTTTAGGTACACATTCTTTGGTTATTCTTGGGATCTATTTGATATATATATTATTTGATATTATTAACATGAAACTTTGATCTTTTCCGACCGTAAAAAGGTACTTGAATGTATCAGTCATCGTATCATCAAACAGTGTCAGTGAAAAATTTGGGTACATACATCAACTGGTTCTCTTTTTTCTGCTTGTAAATAAACCAAAAGTTACACGCATCAAATTTGATACTTTTTTCCGGAGGAGGACTTGGAAGTTCAACATTTCCCCTATCAACCAAAATCTCCGCTTCTTCTTACGACCTCGAGCATGAAACTACTTAACACATTATTTCGATCTGGATTCCCTTTTTCGTTATTCGGGCTCAACTTTTCCTTCTCTTGCTTAAATGACTATTAGGTCTAGGTCAGCTCTTTTTTGTGCGTAGAACTCCTTGAAGTATTGGGAAACCAGATTCCTGTAATTCCTTTTTCTTAAAAACTTCACCACGAAGGCTCATCGATGTGCGATGCCAATTTTCTTTTCCTTATAAAGTACACGTGTTGCTTCAGTAATGATGATGGCCTCTGTTTTTGCCATGACATAAAAGCTGTTCTACTGCGTAATGGGAAAAAATGTATCATTGAAATGCTATTAACTGCAATTAAATATATGGAATACAAGTGGGAAGTTATTGGTGAAGATGGTGTGTTTTTTGACAGGAATGAAAGATGGTTATACTAAACACTCCTGTTATCTATGCCTGTGGGATAGTGGAAATGATGCCACTCGCTACCAACATAAATATTGGTCTTCATGTACTGAGCACGAAGTAAGACAATTGTCGATCTAAAAGCTAACTAATAGAACTTTACCTTAATTTTTTAAATAATGCTTAATACGTATTATTCTTAATAATAAATCAGAAGCTAATTTTACCACAGTTTTCAGCGGTATTAGAACATGATTGAAAATGGTTTTGACTTCATTTCAAAAACAATTTTCATTTTAAAGAAAATCAGTTACATTCCACATCTCATACGGGCGCCATTGGTGTAGATAATATATTCTCTTTCTTCAATTTTGAAATATTTAAAACTGCTTTTATGAGATGGTTTTGTATACTTATACTCTACAAGATCAATTGTAAGATTGCAAGACCTTCAAGACTCTTGTAGTAAAACCAAGACCATGACATCATTGTCATATTTCGATATAATTTGCTTATGCTTTCTGTGATTACCGAACTTAGACTAAGTAAACGATTATATCTGCGTAGTTTTCTTTTTAATGTACTCCAGACCATTTCTATAGGATTAAGAGATATTGCCAAATGTACGTTTACCTCCCGAATCAATGTTGACTGGGTAGGGAGCTTGGTTAGAAGCGATAATGTTTGAATTTGGTAGAAATTATGAAGACAGTACTGCTATTTCACCAAATATTGTAACAAAAGCTTCATTGGCAAATCAAGTAAGCTTTAAGTATTAAAATGCATTTAAGTTTTGTAGCAAAAACAATCTAGAGAAACAAAAAATGTCTTCAATAGAATATGTTAAAATTATTGAAGAATTTAAGAAAATAATTCAAAAGTTTCAGCTAAAATTGGTTTTAGAAAAAACAACGGCTTAAATACTTATGAGAAATTTACGAAATTTTGAATGGTAACTTAGAAAGTGTAGAATTTTCATTATAATATGACAGATAAGCTTTATTTTCATTAGAAAATTTTACGACAAAGCTACATAATTTTATTTGAGATAATATAAAAATAAATATAAAAAATATGTTCCAGTTAACTCGGCAGATGTTGAGAAGAGTTTTTGGAATTATGAAAATATATTGTCAATTGTAAGACAAAATTTCCGTATAGATAACTCATTAAACGTGAATAAATCGTATTCTATCAAAAATATACAAAATATAAGTAAATCTAATTTTTAATTATCGTTCAATTAAAAAAAAGGAAAGTGTGAAACATCCTGCATACTAGAAAAGATCATATTTGCTTTGAATATTTACATCTAGCATTAGTGTATTATTTACAGAACTTTTTTTAAAAAATTTTGTTTTAAATCCTAGCGTAATAATTTTTTGAGAAATCAGTACTACCTATATACATTTTGTTATTTTTTCTTTGGATGTTTCAGTACAACTAATTTCGTAAAGGCGACTTATGACCTTCATTTTCGACAATCTGTCGACGACCGCGACCTGAAGAACCTTCCCATTGACACAATACACTACCGGTAAGACAAGATTTTTCAACAAGAGATAACATCACACTTTTACTTGGCACAGCTTTGTTGTGAACTTTGATTTATGTCTGGGACATCGTTTGGGTTCATTTATGAACTTATTTCAATTTACAGTAATATTAGAAAGGCAAAGCTGTGAATTTTACCATAAAATGTAAGTGAGAAACTTTGAGGGACTGGTTTATGGTATGAACAAATATTTACTGTCAACCATAGAAATGGAGAATATTCAAAATAACAGGATAGAAAATTTTTAAACTAGCTTTTGGGTTATACGATATCAAGAAATCAAGATAAAATTTCTCTGTCTTGCTTCCACTTATACAAACTGTCCATATAGGAGTATTAAATATGTCTTTGATACTTACAGAGGGGGTCTGAGAGGTTCTCTGCACAAGAACCCAAAATTTGTAGTTCCGCTATCGAAGCTATTTTATATTTGAAACTTCATTTAGCAAAAGGTTGATATAATACAAAAAATCATTAAGAAAATGATACAATCTAATTGATGTAATTATAAATATTATTGGAGAAGTTTTATACAAAAATTGAAAGTTAATCAATTCATGTCATATTAGATAATTCGAACAATTTTTTTTATTATCTTCACAAGCGCGAGAAAGTTTGCGAATTTTCCAGTCAAAAGGTTAATTAAAAATTAGTGAAAATTTCATTAGATAATTCCATTTATACAGATCCCATCCCGATATTATAATCCAACTACTATAGGATTAACATTTTTATTGTAGTCCCTACTATTTAATTGACAAGAAAAATTATTTTCATTTTTTCAATCAACTAACAAAATTAAATATAACAACTGTAACCTTTAAATGGAAACTTTAACCTAAGAAAATACCAATCTATTAAAATATTCATTAATTTATTTACAAATAATTGAAAATTCATATCGCCTTAACACAATTAAAGTTCAAATCAACTATTCTTTTTGTCTCTAATGAAACAAAAGGATTGAAAATGATTTATTTACCACGCTTTTTCATTTGGAATGTTCCGGCGAAAAGATAAGATAAAGCACGTCTATTGGATCTGAGATTGCTATTCAGTTAATTCTTAATATACCCAAAACAAAATTATATATATCAAAGTTAGATATAATAGATATATTATTTAATTTAATGAGTTAATATAAACTGATGTTCTCGAAATAACAATAGACGACCAATAAACTTAAGAAGCTTTCCAGATGGTTAAGTATAGTCAGTAAACATTATGACCCTTTGTAGTCACAAACAATAAGATTTTTTATAGCATTTTACGGTTGCTAGGCTACGCAAATAAACAGGTGTTCCAACACTGATGACGCCTTCGTCCACTTTTATTAAAACAGAGTTTAGGGCACTCAACCGCCGGTATAATATCGAGTTCACAACTAAATTCTTTGTGTGAATAAATATATAAAAAATTTCAATACTTTGAATATAAATAATGTAAATCTAGAACTTACCAATGGAACACCTGGTCCTAGGTATACGTGTTATTAAACTATATTGTGAAATTTACGGTTGTAAACTGAACCAGCACCCGGCACTCAGTCTAATAGATCTCAGCATCAACACTGTACCACAAATTTAATAAATATCCTGATGTTAGTGCCCATTTCATATATTAACCTATTTTATAAACACTTGCACTTAAATTTTGAAAACACAAAAACAGTTACCACTCACGATTGTTATTATTTCACATAAATTTAAATTCATTTTAGTAGACAATATACCTCTATATAAGTTCAACTACAAATCCTTTGTGTAGTTAATTAGGGGGTTTTATTAACGTTTTTTATACCCTTTTTAATTCAACTAGAATAAAACTTTTATTTGATTAGAATCACTTTCACGAATGCTGATTGAATTCAACTTTTAACTATGCTCACTCTATAACAAAAAAAAAACGGTTCAGGTACGAATAATTCAGGAGGTGAAATAGCGACTGAGAGTCGAAATGTCCGTACTACAAACTGTTCATGTCAAATCTGTGTTTCACTGCGCATTCGGAGCTCGGTAGATCATCGGATGTAGTATTTTAAACGAAGACTTCAACCGACAGTCGGTCGATCGACCTTATACAAGGTGTTCTTGAAAATTATTTGTATATAGTGAAGTAGTTTTATTTAACATTTAAAAATTAAAAGGCTTATAAAAAATATATCTTACAATTATGTATGTCTTAAATTAGGATAAATCAAATATGTATTAAGACATGCCAATAACAATGTTTGCCGGCTGTAAGGTTAATTAAGGGTCATTGAAAATCCGAAGTTTCAGTTCGTAGTGGTGAATAATAGTCAGTGAAGAGTGGGAAGAATCATATTAAAAACGTCGTAAATCCGGTTCTTTTTATACAGTAAGGTGCAAAAGTAGGTCAGAATACAGAAATTACTTATGCTATCGAATAGAATCATATTTATCTAGAGCAAAATATTTAGTGGTAGTCAGTGGCGTAACTATACCATTTTAAACAAATTCGCCAATATAAAGATTTTAATTTATAATCACTACGTGAACAAATTTTATAACTACTTGATTTTCTAATAACTCTCTTTAATTTAAAGTGAATATTGAACTGGCATCACAATTGTAGTTTAAGTAAATAGTATAAATCATTAAAATTCCTTTCTTCGAACTTTCTGTTTAGCAAAAGTGTTAATGGCATCATCAGGGCATTTGAAAAAGAGTGAAATTGGCTGAAGTGATTTTGAAGGAAAGAACACAAAGTTCATTTAAAATATGGACTAACCGAAAAATTGGAAATAACCGAGCTCGCTGTAAGTCAAAATCTTGAAATAAATATAAACAATGTAAAATTTATAAAAATGTATCCAATAATAAATTGTTGATTTGATTTGAAAGTATTGAGATTATTAAATGTGCGAAAAGTTTATATAGGGACAAAGACAAAGCTTGTCGGACAAGCGTAAACCGGCACCGACGAATTTACCGGAATGAATTTTCATTTCTTGGTCGGTTGTTGTTAGTGCCGGATGTGGTCACATGATTGTTTAATAATGATAGATAGTGAAATTTTGATCGCCGCAATTTTTAGAAGACCTGCCTTGTTTTGTCTAATGTTATCCTAATCTACTGCCAAAAGCGTTGCTCATCTTGCTTAAAAGTCGAGAAGATGATGATATTCTCCGTGAACTGCTCGGTCTTAATTCACTGGAGGATTCAGTGCCTGGCATTTTGTATCCGTAACAACACATTTTCCAGTAGCACAAACTCTTCATCTGAGGATGAACGGCAGGCAATCAGCGTCGTTTGTGCATGAACCAGTAGAAAAACTGACGCTGGTTTTCAGCGCCTACAGTAGACGCTGGATAATCTGCTTTCTTTGTGTGTGCGGCCTAAGGAATTAATGTGAAATTTCCTGCCGGAGAGGCTCTCCCACTGGAATTATTTATAGCTAAAATAGGCAAAAAATGCTATATCTTTATGTTCTATCGAATGTTTTACATAAGTTTTCATCACTTTTAGATTTGAAAATAATCGCTCGGCACTAGCCGTAGTCAAAAAATGGTGAGAAATAACAGATCCAGTGCACCATTCAGGAAAGCCTGAAGATAAAAAATGATTCTTTATTATTAACAAAGTCAATAAGATGTCTTATAGAAAAGGGGCGAAAAAGTCTTTCTGATATACAAAATTCACTCGGTGATTCCCATTAATTGAATTTTAACGATTTTTTATACACTTTTTTACTTGTATATGCAACTAAATAGGTAAGTTACGTAAAGACTAAATTATTTTTTTACTAAATGTGTAATGTGTAAAATTTTGCTGGGGGTCCATGACATATTGCCGACTTGCCATCCTGTAGTTACCCCTCTGGTGGTGGCAGTTTAAAATTGAGCTGGAAGTTTATTAGGCTGCACCAATTATAGAAAGATAATCTGCAAACTGATATTTCAACTGCTAACAGCAGACTTAAAAGTAGTAATAACTGGCTAATTAACACGTTGAACCACCGTGCGATCCGTAGGCCCGCAACTGACCTTTACTCACAGCCCAGAGTGGTCCTATGGACTGCGCGACGTATTTTATTTCAAACATTCTCCCAATGGACCTTATTTTAATTTCTTCTACAGTTAGGTTGGACCGTCCTGGGTTCTTGAAACATTACATAATTCAAATAATATTTGACTAAAATTTTTCATTTCGGCCACCTTTACGTTACCTTGATCTGATATGATATTTTCCAAAACACATCGCACATTTTTGTGCACTTTACATAAAAACATAAATCATTCCAAGGATGGAAAAGCAAAGAAAATTTAGTTTTTCCAAACTGCATGTAGAGTGTACCTTCAACGACATGTAATGAAAAGATTTATTTCGAATAAAAAGTGCAAAATATTTTATTGGGAAAAGTTTTAGCCCAGAGCGGGCCTTGGAACCACACGTCATATGGGGTGTAAAAACACAAAAAAATTTTTTAGACCCTAGGGAACGTTTATCAAGTTTGGTTGGGGGTCAACGTGTTAAGAATGCGTTTCAGGTTAATTTGGAGCCCTAATATAGGGAAAAAACATGAGAAGAATGCTTTCAAATGAATAACAAAGCCCCACCATTGAACTTAAGCAGTATGAAAAAGTATAGAAGAACAGTGCTACAAATTCCCACCTGGAAGATCAATTTTTCTTGTTACTCGAGTGGTTTTCAGTTTCCTATTTTTTTTCTTAAAAATATGAACTTGATTTAATGCCTAGAAGGGCAGTGTGGAAGGGAAGTGCGACTTTTTAATGAAAAAAAAATATTTTATATCTCCTTTTAAGTCTAAACAAACTATAATAATCTTTCGAAAGTCCCGCAAAATACACGTTCATCTCTGTCATTTAAATTTGTTAGGGAATATACAGTAACCGAAGGGGGCCAGATCAGGTGCATATGATGGATCTGGCAATAAATCGAGTCGCAAATTGGTAAATTTTTCTACAACAATCTAGAAAGATTCAGCAGGAGCATTGTCGTGATGGAATAAAACTTTTTTATTAAGAATTGCGATCGTTTATTTTTAATTTCAGCATCAAAACGTGTCAGTAAATCAGCATAACACTAGAAAGTTATAGTTTTCTCTTTTTCCAAATTAGTAATAAAAATTATACCTTCGGAATATTAAAACACTATGGCCATGATCAAAAACTGTGGATCGTGGAAGAAAAAGCGGTTTTTGCTTTCTCGCTAGCTCGTTCCTCAAATTAGGTTCATTTTTTCGGCTACATATCTGTTTCTGTAGTATATTCAATTTTCATTTACGATATATCGAAGCAAAAAATCAATTTCATTCCATTTCAAGATATTCAAGCAATTTTGTGACTTTTTCATACGAACGAGCTTTTAACTAACATTAAGCTATCGCTGCATCCACCTTGTAGATCCTTTTTTTCCATGTAAAACATTGCATACTACTTTGAATGAAAGATTTACTCCATTAGCTATCACGTACATTTATTCGACAATAGCTAAATCCAGAAACAAGAATTAACACATGGGATGAAATACGTTCATGATAATATCTATGTAACTTTTTCTTGATTTCTTCAATTATTTTTCCACATAATTTGTGGTCTTTCAACGTAGCGAAAGTGTTGTCAACCTCTGGAAAATAACTATCTATTTCCGGTGTAACCGGGATTATCTTCGGATAAATATCTAAAAATCTTCTTTAACCACATCTGGTAAATTGTTCTTTCATTCGCACTTTGAGTTTTTATGGATATTATTATTTATGGGACATGACACTTTGTATTTAAAACTTTCGACAATAAATCTGCCATTCTTTAGCTTTAAAAAACTATGTAAGTTCTAGTCGGATTCCGAAAACCGACAAATATATCCCATAATTATTTCCATACAGTTATCCTTTTAAGAACCTGGCATCCTACCTAATCCTCCACTTAAGGAGCTGGGTACTTCTCAGAATAACACATCGCCCTACCTGATATTTGCTATTTACAGTTTTTCAAGTTGCTACCTGTTGAAAAAATGTTGATAGTTTTTATTTGAAAGTAACAGAGAAGAATAAATCAAGCAGGCAAACAGATATAAGTTATAGTTAGTAACTTTTTTTATCATGACTTTACTGATTTTTATCATCGGTAATCAATTGTCCTGTAAATTAAAGTGACAATTCGTTCCTGATTTTGCGAGACAGTCTCGATTTTTTCCTACATGTCCCGCTAAAGAAACTTCCCGAAATACGTCCCGGAAAACGCGTCCATGATTTCAGTACCCGGACGGATAATAATAATAATGCTACTTGCATCATTAAAATAAATTTTACAGATCTGATTGCATAAATCGACAACACTATTTGAGTATTCCTGGTAGAAGGTATCTGGAAGGTTTATGATATATCAGTTAGGTAATCTTGTAGTGTGACCAAAATTCATTTTTGTATTTTTGGAACTGTACTCAACAGCCTTTGGGTGATTTTGGGACGATCTAGAACTGCAAGACTCCAAGATCAATCTATTTCTGTTATATTTTGGGAGGACTTTGTTCAATTTTTTTTGTTTCCCGACAACAATTTCAGCTAAGCTACATGATATGCCGATGTTTTGTCAGTTATTGACTTATTTGTTGACCTAGATTACAGTATTCGATGCTTCTTGCAGCAGTATCCAAAAGTTTCGAGTTGTAAAATAACTTTGTTCAACTCAAAGAATTTTTCGATGGAAAAGTAAACTGAGAAAAGGAATTGGAAGACCAGTACCAGAACCAGAAAACTCAACAAGTAAATATTAGAAACAGAACTGATTGGAATATTCTATTTTCATGTAAACCAGGGGCAACTTTCGAAAAAAAACCTGAAGCGGAAAAGTTATTTTCAGACTGCCATACTTTGGGTTAGTTTGACTAAAAAAAAAGTTGAAATTGGCGAAATTTGAAATTGCGAATTTCGCTTCAGAGATTCATTTGTGAGGTGCCTCCGTGGTATATTGTTCAGTGGTTAAACTAAGAAAATATCACTTTGGCAAACGATCACAGTCAATTTTATTAAAGTTGGCTGACTTGATAATTAAAAATGCGTTTTTTGGTAGAAAGACTCGAACTCTGTTCGGTTCTGGCCGAAAGGTAGAAGCCGTTCGGGATATATTGGTTTTTCACTTGTCAAATGAAAACTAAACAACCTTATTTTAATCGGGGCTGCGGCATCTCAATTTTGGATTGAGTATTTTTTAGCCAGAACTGCCAGAGGAACAATCTGTCATCTCTACAAGTGAACTCACTAGTGCGTGAAAAATATGCAGGTGGTAGAAACAGCCCCGTTAGGAAGCTAAATCCGTCCCGTCTCTTAGTCTATTTCTATCTACATATTCCCATTTTTTACAAAATGAACTACTCAATAGTAGTACAAATGAATTTTATTTTTAATGAGAATGAATGATTGCATTTCTATCTAAGTGCATTTTTCCTAGATTTTATGTCGCAATTTACGAAAAATAATGTTACGCCAATGGACAGCGTTTACCGACAATGCTTGTATGTTTTTATTCACTGTAATATTCTTTGTTTAGTCTACATTATCTTGAACAACTGATTTTAGTCTTTGGAGAGGTTAGTTTTTAATATTTTTTCAAAACTTTGTACTTATCTATATATAAAGAATTTAAAAAACGATTAGAAAGTTTATATTTCTGCATTTCTTTAGCGATAAAGATAAAACATTGGATTTTATCCCGAAATGTTACCTTCATATAACGAATCTGAATAAAATATTATAACATATTTTCAAGAACTATGACCTAAGCTCAAGTAGTTCATCAGCTAGCTTATTGTGGATCCTATTCCCAGCGCCCGCTCCAGTGCCGGCTGACCCGGACATTTATCCGAGGCGGCAAATCTGAAGGGCGGAATTTTGGTCGTTATTGACAAAATATTGATAAGCAGTTAATCAATTTATTATATATATTATGTATTTGATGATTTTTTCTTCAGTTAAAATCAACATAAATTTATATTTCGTATTTATAGTTTAATATTTTCTAAAAAGGATTTGTCATTGTTTCTAATGAAGAAAATAATAATTGCCTTTATCATTTATTCATTCATTAAAATCAACGGGCTCAAAGGACATAACAATGAGGCCAATATGAGAGGCCGCAAAGCAGGAGTGCAATGTAGAATTATAAATTTAAATTCGCGAGCCTTCCACATTCCATCTAGTAGCCACTTTCTCA
Source organism: Diorhabda carinulata (assembly GCF_026250575.1). NCBI lineage: Eukaryota > Metazoa > Arthropoda > Insecta > Coleoptera > Chrysomelidae > Diorhabda > Diorhabda carinulata. Next base: position 7,252,174 of record NC_079464.1, on the reverse strand, counting down.
ATTAAAAACATTGTAACATGCCATTTGTGGCATAGTAGTCACTTCGGATTTATTTGTTCTAAATTTCGAGTTTTTGAAGAAATTAATTTGTTATCGACCTCCGCTCCATTCGAGGAAATCAATAAAACCTCGAAATTGATTCGAATTCTTCCTCTACCTATCTACACTTCAAGCAAAAGTAAATTTTAATAAATTTGTGGTGATTTTATTCTTTCTATTCTCTGTTCTACAGCTGCCAGGTTGGGAGTTTCCACAACAATCACCAGACTACAAACTCAAACTCAACTCTAACATCTGGGAATCCAGTTGAGAGCTGCTGTTAATACGAATTTATAATTTTTTCAATAAATTTATTTGTTGCTGAAACCTTTTCTATTGTTCTTAGCAATAAATATTAATTTGGATAATCGTGTCAGGGAATAGTTTTGGATTGTTTAATTTTTATTTTAATTTAATTCATAAGGTGTTTCCAGCTTTTCCGCCTTTTTTAATAATATTTAACGTCGTTCGTTAAAAAGCTGTTGGCGTCCAATTTAATATTAATTGTTCTGGGTACAAGTTTTTATATACTTTAACGAGGCCGAATACCACTTACTGAGGAAGAGTTTCCTGTAGGGGATTTAAGGTTACAACATCATTTGAAGACGTTAACAATATCTTTTTTTTTGGTTTCTACTTTTCGATGGGCAATACTATTAAAGGACTAACCATTGAGTGAGACTTGATGGGAGAGTAGGAAAGAGGCCTTAAAGCCCTTAAGGTTTCATTCAGGAAATATTTATGATGCCTTGTTAAGCATTTACGAAAACAAAGAGATAGATAACTTGATAAAAGACGAAGCATCTGGTTTACTAAATTGTATGAAACAGTTTTTGTGTTCATTAGTTATTTGGTATAAAATATTAAACTATATTTATCCAATAAGCAAGCTATTGCAAACAAAAGATTACATAACTGCAAAAAATTCTTTAGGGATCTAAGATCGGAAGAGTCCTTTAATGAAATTATTGTTGATACAAAAGAACTAGCTGATGAAATTGACGTTGAGTCGACAATACAACGACACCGAGTAAGAACCGATCAATAATCCTAAAGGAAAGTATAAAATAGGTTTTTTATTTATTTTAGAATTGATCAAGCACTGAATGCACTGGATACTAGATTTGAACAACTTAATAAACATAGTAATTATTTTCAATTCTTGTATAATATATACGACTTAATAACATATCTAAAGAAAGTGTATTAAAACACCGCAAGGATTTGCAAATAATTTCAACTGATGGCGATTCTGTTAACATAAATAGGATAGAATTAGCGGAGGAAATTTCTGCAATTTCTGCGCTTTTGGGGGGAAAAGCAAGCATAAACGGAATAATGAAATTAATAACAACTCCAAACCTTAGTCTTGCTTCAAAATATTGTTTACTATACCAATAACTGTAGTAAGTGGGGCAAGGAGTTTCTATAAATTAAAATTAATAAAGAACTTACGATCCACTACCCCGCAAAATCATCTTAACGATTTGGCTGTTTTGGCTATTGAACAAGAAATAACTGATCTAATTAACATGAAAGAGATAATAAAAAAGTTCAGAACTTAAAGTGAGAAAAAAAATATTTCTGTGATTTTAGCGAGTTTCTTTAAACGTGTTACTTTTGTTCCCTTTTAATCATATGCTATAATTTTTGCTTATTTGCTTATACAGTAATGTAGAATGTTAAGGAGTATCGGAAAGATTTTTCTTATATGTAATGTTTTGTTCAAGTCCAGAAAAAGTAAAAACATTATAAATTTATTTTCGTACGTTTTGGTAAAATTCTGTAAAATAATTATTGTGAATATTGTGAATATTGTGAATCTATTGCTCTGACTAAAAAAAATTGTTTAATGGAGCGGCAAATTTGTCTTTTTGTCCGGGGCGGCAAAAAAGCTAGAGCGGGCGCTGTCTTCCCAGATCACAGTTTCTGAACGTTGCATCCAATTTTTGGTTGAAGTTTTGAATTTAAAACACGATCGTCTACAAAGAGGCGTCTACACGAGACGTCTACAAAACTTTTGACTTATATTATGTACTTTTTTGTCCTTAATTCTTCCATGATATCTACTTAGTTGTGTAATAGATGGTGGATGTTATTGAGTAGTCATCAACGATTTATTCACTCACACGGAATTTACACTAAAGTTTAATACTAATAAGCTACCTTTATGCTGAAATACCGTAAAGTATTAAAACTGCAAGCCTTAGTTTCCTTTCAATTAGGCTTAGGCAGTTCCAGACTTTATATCGCTTCCAAATTAAGGATTTGAACAGTTTTAACACTGATGTTCGCTTATATGAATAAGTTCTATTGAACGACTCTAGGAGGTAAAGAAGTAAAGTGTGCACATTCAGTTTCAGCTCAGGACCATAGTATAGTGAAATGATCGTTCACGGAAGATCTGAAAATCCAATGATCAATTTTCATTAAGAACACCATTTTCGTGCCGCATGACCTTTTATAAATAGTTTTCAATAAAGTTGGAGCAAACCTTTAATCAAATATGTACCTAGAATATTTTTTATTAGAAATCATGTCTACCTGAGACCATTCAGAATGGATAAGTCGAATACCGACTGTTTTAGTTCTTTTGTGTAAATTATACAATCGAGAACAATAATAACTCTGCCGTCTGTATAAATTTTGAAAATTAGCACATTGTAATTTTTTTAGCATCTTTCCACTTTCCATTAATAATGTATAATCATCATTTTGCCTCCTATTCTAAATTTCTTCTATAAATTACTTAACTGAAAAAAGGAACCAGAACATTTTTTTTAAATTTCTATGTGCAGCTGTTTTCCATTAGACTCTTTTATTATCACAAAAGGTTCTAACGAATTGGTAATCAGAGCCGTAACGAAATAGGGTAAATTAGATATTAAAATGATTTTGGAAATGAATAGAGCAAAAAGCAGATTAACAGTATGAAGAGATATAAATTATTTAACCCTCAAAAATATTAGTGAAAAGTTGATAAATAAAAAAAAACGTTTTTGGGTGCTAGATCTGGAAAATGCAGAGGGTGGTAACCAATACGTAATACAATTCATAAATTTCGGGCTTGGAGTCATTGAAGATTGATAAGATACGTTGGAGAAGTACTTTCTTTTTCTTCAAATGTGATTGCAGTTTCTTTTTTTATCTTATTAAGACAGTGACGCGTACTACTTCCTTTTATTGTTTTCACTCTTTTAAAGGATAGACGATGAATATAATACCATGACTATCCAAAAAAAAAAAACGATCGCCATTACTTTTCCGACCGATGAAACCGTCTTTTGGAGCAGGTTCGCTATTTGAAATCCACTGTATTAACTGTTGTTTTGTTTCAGGAATATTGAGATGAACTCATTTTGCTTAAATCGCGTGAATGAGGCCTTGGAAATGTACATACGAATACGCTTTTGGAAAACGCGACACTCGACACGTGCATAGCTTACGCATGCTTAATAATTCAGTCAGTATTTGGCAAATAAATTTTTTTACATCCTGATAACCTCTTCTATATCTCTAACTTTAATCCAACGGTTTTCCACTAGCATTTGGTGACATAGCGATGGTTTTCTAACGCAATCTCATATCTCAAAAACTACTACTTTTCAGGAATGACAAAAAACGTTTTATAATGAAATTGAAATTTTTTTTATTAATTTAAAAAATATTCACTGTCTTCATAAATTTTCAAGATGAGTTTAGTATTTAAAACATTTAATCATTATTTTTTTTTATTTTTTGAGATACATGTTTGCTGCAAAGGAAAAAAATTAACATACGTAGTATTCTTACAAATATAAGTACATTAAAACGTTTTGTAAATTATTTTATTTTGCGAACAAATCATACTTAAACGAAGAAAAGTGTTAAACTTCTTAGTTATTTCAATATGTTACTCTGTTAAATTTAGTTAAATTTGTTGTCTTAATTCCAGTATTAGTATTAATATCACATAGTTTCATTTCAATACTTTTAATCACTTTTATCGACTTTTCGAATAGAGTATATACAGCCAATACTTGCAGATTTTAAAAAAATATCATTTTTAATTTTCATTATTCACGTATCTTAAATTTTCATAAAAAGATTGATAGTCCTTAGGTATTAATGGTTTGAGAGATAATAAGTCCAAGTATTTTTGCTTAGTTAACGGGATTTCTTTGGAATATAAATCCAGTATTGACAGAAATTTTTTTGTTCAAATATGATTACTTCATGGCAATTCCAAAAAACTGAATAAGCAAAAACTTTTCCAGCAGATTTTTGGACACGAAACTTTTTAGGTCTTGGAGAACCAGAGTGTCACCATTCCATCGATTGTTGCTTTGTTTCTGGATCGTAGAAATATACCCAAGTCTCACCTTTGCACGCTTTTGGTCAACATTCAAACATTTGGAGATCCATTTTGCAGCAAATTTTCTCATGTCCAAATTGACGTGAAAAATATGATCGTATTAAATATTCAATGCTTCAGATATCCGTTTTAGCCCAATTCGACGGTCTGATAAAATCATGTCATGAACTGCATCGATATTTTCGGGGACTGGCCTTCCCGATCAGTCATTATCTTTAATAGAAAATTTACCTCTTTTGAAGCTTGCAGTCCAATTTTTCACGGTCGCATACGAAGTACATTGATCACCAAGGGTATTAAGCATATCTTCGTAAATATGCTTACCTGTTAACCCAATTAAATACCTTTTAATTTATTGCGTAACTCTGGTTTACTTTTTTGACGTCAAACTTTACACCGACACTTTTAATAAATTATTGTTCGTTGCTATGGTAACGTAATATTTTGTTTATGCATGGAACTAGTTTAGGCTAACTAGATATCAATACATCCTCGTATGAAACTATTGAATGCACAGAAACGAGGGAGAGGTCACTGGTACTTTGGTAGCACTTGACATAGTGTAGTAGTACAGTACAATAAAAAGTAACATAGTTTGAATTGTATCTCTCTCTATGGTTTCATTCCTTCATGACGTTTTCAGATGAACTGGTAAATATTCAAATAATTTTCACATCACATCAACATACAGATCACAAAAATTTAACATTTGGAGAATTAAATTTCCTCATACCACTACTCATCCCATGCCCATTTAATTCGTTTCGAGTATTTTTCATGAAAATATGAAAACATGGCAATTATAGTAATGATATTTTATCATATCTTTGTCTTTTCATATACTTTTTGCTTTCGATTGTAGATGTTTCCAACTGGGGAAAAATTTAATTAGAAGATTTTTAATTAAAAATATCATCACCAGTGCCAATCGCGTCAGGGTTTGTTTATCTATATAATTAATTGAGAAAAAAAATATTTCATCAAAAAAAAGATAAAGGATATAGGCTAGGGTCCTTTTACATTATGAATAATTTCTGATATCGATTTTTTTTTCATCCGTTATCTACATACGTTGTGTTAATAACAAAAAATCCTTGTTTATCTACGACCTACAAAAAATTGTAACGCCGGGGACATACGTTCTGTGATCCGGGAAAGTAAAAGTACATCGAGAAGTATGGATCGGGCTCAAAAGTGTCCAGGTGTAGTCCTGGTATTCTCTATTGGCCCGAACCGGAACACACGACCGGGACAATTGTCCGACGCCTATATAGTGGGTCTTGTAGAAAGGTCTGAGCTTTGGGGCAAAATATATTTATAAATAAGGAAAAAGAACCAAACGAAAAACAATTTGAGAATGTTTTGCAAAATATTTTCTAATGTTTATAAAGTCCTTGAATGTGAATCTTTATCTACTTATCGAAGTTCGAAGCTCATTGAAATACTTAATATTATCATCCAGCGACTCTAAAAATAAAGTTAATTTTAATCTGATTTGAAACTTGAAAAATAAAGTACAGAAATTTAACTAAATAAGAGTTTTATACAAAATAAAAATATGAAATTTAGTATTGTAGAAAACATTGATGGGATGGATATTTTTAATTATTTTACGGGCGTTTACTCAGGTCGTGTGTTGAATACTGCAAATTGCTCTCAAGTCCAGACAAAGCCCGGACCGGACGTTGATCCGGATCGTGTGTCCCCGTCCTAATATACACGCTTCTATACCTCTTTCAATATCGATGAAGTTTCGTTTCAAGCATTCCTTGAAATGTATACTCAGAATAAAAAAAATGGTCAGCACTATTCGAAAAAAAAACATATAAATTCGCTACGTTTGTATTTAGTTGAAAAACAAATTTATAAACATGAAGAATGGATAATATAATTCGTAATAGGTTTTTCTCAACGTAAACTATTAAGTTCAGCATTTTCAAGCACAAAAAGTATTGTTTCCAGTTCATATGGTAAATTAAAACTAAATTATATTAAAAATTAAAAAAAAAATTGTTTGTATAGTTAGTTTTTAATAATTAAAAAAACCCGTCTTCAGGATAGATGTAAAACTTTTGGGTATTGCTCATACTAAATATTCTGTACACTCTACCAACACTCACAATTACAATATCTGATGCACGTTTCGATAACCGAGTTATCATCTTCAGCGACTGAAGATAAACAGATTAGTCTCTGAAGACGATCACTTGGTTAACGAAACGTGCGTCAGATAGTGTAATTTTCAGTGTTAATGTAGTGCTGGTGTAAGCAGTGACTCAACCAATTACGACACTTTCTATAAAAGGATGGTGGAGGTCGTCTACATATCATCATTCAACTTTCCAGGTTACATATAATAACCTATTAATTTGTTACCTAAAGTTTTTGCTTAAACATAAACTTTAAGAGGTTTTCGCAGGTAGCCTTGTTCATAAAATGAATACATTTAAAAACATTTTGAATTGGGGCTGACTTTTCCTGTAATATTTGACAAAAACTCACTCTATCACGTAGATCGTCTGGTAAAAGCTCTTGGACTTGTTAGTCACTCTTTGAGTATTCTCGAAGAGGTTTTTTGACTTGTTTACACAGTTTTTACATAAAAAATCTTGAAATAGAATGATTAAAAGTGTAGAATTAATTTTGAATCTCCCAGATACAAACTGTGTTTAGATATACAATCAAAGGACGGGTTTGATGTGGTTCATTGGAATACACAAGTGGACCATATGCTGTGAATTATCATCACTCTGTTCACTTATAAGCTTCTAAATTGGTGATTCAGTCACTAATAAAAATCACGATGATCACTCATAAGTATATTGTGTAGTAACCACGGATATCTAATATTTGGATTTATACGGACTTCGTTGCGATAAAACTCTTTTATGTTCTGTAGAAAGCCCATAGCGATCTGAATCACGTTCAATACATGTCAAGTTAACGCAAATTTTTGCCGTATCCCAATAATGTGGCATTTGTGTTCGTGTTTTATTTGGACTCAAACTTCAACGATTAGAGATGAAGAAAGACTACGACAAGATGGCATACAACGAAAGTTCACCCGTATATTATCGAATAGATACCAAACAAATTGATCTCACACAGAGGAGATGAACTAACTGCATCTCAGACCTATCTACTACAATTAAAGAACATTTGTGCTTTGAGTCGAAGTGTTTTCGAAAGTTAAAGGGTTAAGCTACAGGAATGCAGCAACTAGATGTCGATCCCTCTAATAATAAATTTTCATTTTATGTTTGTTATTTTAACTAAACCTTTGTTTCAATACAATGTGCTTTTTTTCGTAGAATACCAAAAGATTAAAAATTGTATGGCCCACTTTGTAAATTCTAACATATTTTGTAATCAAATTAGCGAATAAAATCTATTTCTTTGAAAAACAAAGTAGTTCCAATAATCTGACTATTGTTCTCGTTGGATGTCAAGACTATTAAGTACACTATGCGAGTTCTTAAATACTAATCCTAATTTATAAAAAAGTTACAATTAATCATATTTATGGTTGTCATATCAATAGAAAAATAAGGCTAAGTCATATGTAAGTAAGTAAGGGTCATATGGAACCTCTTAAGTAAGACGTTGAGGACGGTCAGTTCACAATAAATTTTAACGAATACAATAATAGAATAGAAGTTAGAAAGGTATATTTCACAGTCAAGGGAATATTATACAGAAATTAGGTAATCCGAGACGATACGTTAATGGAGCATAAAATAAGAGACATATTGTATAACTTAATATATGGTTAACAGATCCTTAATGATTCCCATCAGGAGTGGAGAGATAATTCTTACTTGAAACTTTGCATATCGCTTCCCTTCCATGAGTCCAACAAACTTTTTATCTTTGACTTTTTTCGAAACTGCTGCTTTTTAGAGCTACAAATTTCGAAACATATCGAATTCATGAGTTGTTTTTATCTGATGAATATATGTGTAACTTAAAGCTAATTTGACAATAAATTCAAAAAAAATTTTGTCCGACAGAATAACTGCTGCATTAATCTTGTCCGACGCCTCGAATATGACGAATATACCGGGTTAAAATTTGCAATACTCATTTTACATCAATTGTTTAGTAATTTAAGTATTGTATTGTTTATGTATTTAAACGATTATAGTGTCCGACAAATTGCCTGTTGCGTTTTTAGTGTCCGACAGCTTAAATATGACGATTTCGCGAGATTCTATTGTAACATGCCATTCGACTTCGTACGTTTTTCTTCATTTTGAATATTTCTTTGTTCACTTATTGTGGCATATTAGTCACTTTGGATTTATTTATTTCAACTTTCGAGTTTTTGAAGAAATTGATTTGTTATCGACCTCCCTCTCCAATCGAAAAATTCAATAAAATCTCGAAATTGATTCGAATTCTTCCTCTACCCATCTACACTTCAAACAAAAGTAAAATTCAATAAACTTGTGGTAATTTTATTCTTTGTATTCTCTGTTTTCACGACAACCACCAGACTACAAACTTAACCTCAACTCTAACATCTGGAATTCCAGTTGAGAGCTGCAACCATTCCGGATTTCCATAGATTTCCAGCCTTACCTTTAATATATAGACAAGTCTGAGTTGTTTTCAATTTATAACTGCTTTTGTTCGTTGTGCTCTTTTGCATACGTAGTTAATTCGAATTTATTATTTTTTCAATAAATTTATTTGTTGCTGAAGCTTTTTTTATTGTTCTTAGCAATAAATATTAATTTGGATAATCGTATCCAGGAATAGTTTTGGATTGTTTAATTTTCATTTTAATTTAATCCATACGGTGTTTCCAGCTTTTTCCGCTTTTTTTAATAATTACTTATTTAATATCAACGTCGTTTGTTAAAAAGCTGGTGGCGCCCAATCTAATATTAATTGTTCACCCCATCGGAGTACCAGTTTTTATATACTTTAACTGAGGCCGAATACCACTTTGTAAGTTTCCTGCCGGGGTTATAAAATTGGCACCCAGTTAAACCTATTGTTTACTTATTACTTGGGTGTTGTGTATGAACAATATTCGTTAAATAAATTAATTTTTTTTTAGTATCCAAATTTTCCTGTAGTCATTTCTCGTGAATTTGCATTATACTGGAAAGCAGTATAAATTATAAGATTTGCTTTGTTGTTAGGTAGAGCAACTATATTTTTTTACAGATTCTAGGTCATTTTTTGTTTTAAATTAATTTAGTTATTTCAATTTATTTTATGTTTTCGTTTTTTTCCTCATTTCGTCGTAAAAACTTGTTTAAATATATGGACTTAGAAAATATTTGCCGTTTCTTTAAGTATATTGTTCTCCTTTTAAAATTGATATTATTAATATACCAGTTTCTTCAAAATTAAAGCTTCTCTCTTAAAATTTTCAATTTGATTAGTGACAGTAAGTGACAAGTTTAAAGTTTATTTTTAAATATTATATTAGATGCAAGCCAATCATTTGAAAACTTACGAACTCTTATGAGATCAGTATCAGAAATGTACCTGTACCTGATACGTTTGAGGAAAAGCTGTAAACACCTTATGAATTACATTAAAATGAAATAAAAAATTAAACAATCTAAAACTATTCCCGGACGCGATTATCCAAATTAATATTTATTGCTAAGAACAATAGAAAAAGTTTCAGCAACAAATAAATTTATTGAAAAATTATAAATTCGCATTAACTGCGTATCCAAAACAAAAGCAGTCATAAATTGAAGAACTCATACTTGTCTATATATTAAAGATAAGGCTGACTTATCTATGGAAATCCGGAATGGTTGCAGTTCTCAACTGGATTCCCAGATGTTTGAGGTTGAGTTTGTAGTCTGGTGGTTGTTATGGAAACTCTCAACCTGGCAGCTGTAGAACAGAGAATAGAAAGAATAAAATCACCACAAATTTATTAAAATTTACTTTTGCTTAAAGTGTAGATGGGTAGAGGAGGAATTCGAATCAATTTCGAGGTTTCATTGAATTTCTCGAATGGAGTGGGAGGTCGATAACAAATTAATTCCTTCAAAACTCGAAAGTTATAATAAATAAATCCGAAGTGAAATACTATTCGACCACACACTAAGCTGGAACTACCATATTATAAACCTTCTCCTAGCTTGCAATAAACGACTGAACTTACTGAAAATGCTAACGAACAAAGAATGGGGTGCAGATCGACAAACATTACTAACATTGTACCGAACACTTATTCGATCAAAACTGGATTATGGATCAATTGTATATTCAACAGCAAACAAATCGCTACTGAAAAAACAGCTTTCACAACTCAGCCTTACGTTTGATGGGTATTCAGGTGCATTCAGAACAACAGCAGTGGAAAGTCTGTACTGCGAATCAGGGGAATCATCCTTGGGAGACAGAAGAATATATTTGAGTCTTACATATGCAGCCAAACTAAAATCCAATCCTTCCAATCCGACCCTCCAAAACTGCTTCTCCAAGAACTTCCCAAATCTTTTTTCAAATAAACCCAGAACCCCCAAACCTTTCTATGCTAGAATTCGATCATATCTAAGCGAATTAAATTTCTTTATTCCTGAATACCTTCCTATCGAATCTTCTCAAACTCAACCATGGACAATAGGAAGCACGAAATTCATTACCCATCTCACCTCTTTCGACAAACACTACACCAACCATAAGCTAATCGAAGGACACTTAAATAACATACTCAATGAGTACAAAAATTTTGTACATATTTACACAGACGCATCAACATCTCAAGACGGTACGGAGATCGCAATCATTACACCAACCTCCAAATATATGATAAAAGCTCCTCAAACCCTATCCACTTTCACTGCTGAATTATACGCAATATATCGAGCTACCCACTTCGCCGCTTCATCAAACGATCCTAATCATGTCATACTCACAGACTCTCTTAGCTCAATCCAAAGTCTTCAAAAAATTCACACCACAAATCCATTAGTAATCAAAATCAAGCAACAACTGCAATACATACAAGACAACAACAAAAAAATAGTATTCTGTTGGATCCCCTCACACATTGGAATAAAAGGAAACGAAGAGGCAGACCTGACGGCTAAGGAAGCTGTAATTAGTGATAGTGCGGATTGCGTGAACTTTTTAACTACTACCGATATTAAAACAATCTTAAAGTGTAAAGTGTTTAATGAATGGGAGATCAAATGGTCAACATCCACACACAAACTTCGCGTAGTGAAAGACTCAATAAAACCATGGTCAATACTACCGAAAAATCGCAGAGATGAAGTTCTTCTAACACGTCTGCGTCTAGGCCATACGCGACTGACGCACAGCTACTTATTCGATGCGAAACCCGAACCAAAATGTAGCAACTGCAATTGCAAATTAACTATAAAACACATAATCGCAGTATGTCCATCTCTTAACTCAGAAAGATCATCATCAAATCTACCACTCGGAACAATACGTGAAATTTTAGGACCAAAATACAACATTACTTACCTTAAAAATTACCTTAAACAGATCTCTATTATAAAATTGATTTAACAATTATTCATAGATTAAATACTTAATCATCTTTACTAAATCGCTAATAACCAGTATACGGTTGATGCGAATTTTGTAATAAAAAAAAATCCGAAGTGACTAGTGTACCACAATAAGTGAACAAAGGAATATTCAAAATGTTTGAAGAAAAACGTAACAAGCCGAATAGCATGTTACAATTTAATTTCGCGAAATCGTCATATTTAATCTGTCGGACTTTAAAATCGCAGCTGACAATTTGTCGCACACTATAAGCGTTTGAATACATAAATAATACAATACATAAATTACTAAACAATTGGTGATATGTATCGCAAATCTTAATCCGGTATATTCGTCATATTCGAGGCGTCGGACAAGATTAATGCAGCAGTTATTCTGTCGGACAAATTTTTTTTTGAATTTATTGTCAAATTAGCTTTAAGTTACACATATATTCATCAGATAAAAACAACTCATGAATTCGATATGTTTCGAAATTTGTAGCTCTAAAAAGCAGCAGTTTCGAAAAAAGTCAAAGATAAAAAGTTTGTTGGACTCACGGAAGGGAAGCGATATGCGAAGTTTCAAGTGTGAATTATCTTTACACTCCTGATAGGACTTATTAAGGATCTGTTAACCATATATTAAGTAATACAATATGTCTTATTTTATGATTCATTAAAACGTATCGTCTCATCTAATTTCTGTCCAATATTAATGTAATTGTGAAGAATCATAAATATACCTATCTAAGTTCTACTTATTATTGTATTCGTTAACTGTAAACGTAAACTGACCGTCCTCACCGTCTTACTTAAGCGCTTCCATATGACCCTTAGACACTTGAAGTTCCATTAACTTATCAAATTACTTACCCCTATTTTTGTATTGATGTGACTCTAGCAACCATAAATATAATTAATTTCAACTTTTGTATCAATTAGGATTAGTATTTAAGAGAGCATAAGCACGCATAGAGTGTTCTTAATAGTCTTGACATCCAACGAGAACAATAGTCAGATTATTGGAACTACTTTTTTATTTATATTTTATGTTAATGAATAGTATTTGTGAAGTAAGTTATTCAGCTTATGTATCAATCATTAAGTAGAAAGGGTTTTGTTCTGTGGTCTATAACCACTTATCTTAGAGACAAAAAAGTAAATTGATCTGACCTTGAATTCTACCATTTTTCAATCAATATATACGTTTCATGCTGTTGACAAAACCACATAGTATCAAAGAATATCAATTGTGTCCACTCAGTTTACGGCATTGGAATGAATATTTAATTTCAATTGATTGCATATTTTTTCATATTTTCTGGTTCAAGTAATATCAAACCTTTAGAATAAAGACTTTCGTTCTTTGTGATGTCAACTCGATAGTGATAACGTTGTTGACAAACAAATAGAATACTTACGTCCAAATTTCACTCCTTTAGCGATAAAGTGAAAGATAAAGATATTTTCTTGTTTTACATAGCGACGATATGATATCCGATTCTTGGTACAACAAAACACACAGAAAATAAATTTATGATCTAGCAAACTATACAGGATGTGTTTATTGATGTTTAATTTAGAACAGGAAGAAAATTCTTCTGCATATAGAAAAAAAAAATGGAAATTGTCAATATTTTAATCGATAAACTGTTTAATGTATTGGATAATAATTACATTAAAATATACAAGCACAATGTAGTAACCGCGTTAACGTGTTAAATTTTTTTCAAATTAAGCTTAATCATATCGTTTTGTTATCTCTTACATCTAAATTTTAGAATTATCACCAAATTCAAGAATCCTTTGAGGATCTGAGCATCATTTCAACAACAGAACATTCAATATCATTTCAATTATGAAACAATTGGGTCCCTAGAAAGAAACCTAGAAAGTTTTAATATCATCCTATTTTTTTTGGAGGACTTTTATACCTTGTGTTGATTTTAAGATATTTGTTTAGATGGGTTGCTTACATAATAACTGAAAGATGTACTCCACTAATATTTTAGTAGCCGCTTTAGATATTTTGCAACGCCACAAAAGGATTCCGGACCAACGAATACTATTAACTTAGCGTGTTTGGCAATTTCGTTAATCTTATGATACCATTTGGTCTTTGCTACGGTCAACCAGTATTTTTAGACACAATCCTATACGAGTTTACCTTCACGATCGCCTTCAGCCCTGCTTGGTTGTCAATGAGGACAGCAATGGAAATATATGTTACCGCATTTTGATTTTTTACACATAGTAGTTGATCACCATCGTTTGATTTATATCTTTAGTTAGGTATATTGAGAAAACTATCTCTTGTTTTAGAGCCACTACGCAGTTATATACGATTTGCGTCCCGCGGTCAAATATTAATCCTGGTTACTGTAAGGATCATATTTAAATTGCCGTACCGAAGGTCTTCCAAGAAATGTAGTTCCAAATACAATTATTTTCTCAGCAGTAGCTTCAATAAAATACATATTAACAACTTAATCATCATAACACCCTCTCTTATGTTGGGGTAACTACCATGGATAGGGATAAATTTAAAATAATTGTTTGAAATTTTGGATCAAAAACGTAACCTAACCTGAAATAACCAGATTAGCCTGTATATAAGAAAATGTTTAACCCGAACGTAACTATTATAGATCTATATAGGTCCGGTTGACCACGGGACGCAACTACCATCCGTAAACCAGGTTGCTTCCGTCTGGAAAGGTTATAGGTAAGGTTCGTTAATAACTTGAACGTGGTCGTCTTATTTTTTACAGGTTAAAGCCGTCCAAAAATATTCGCTTATTCACCATATTATAATTAACTTATTTATACTGAAGACATATTGAAAGTATCAAAGATCTTCGACCGCAAAACGCCTGCCAGGTGGATTTTAATGAATGATGTGATAATCTACATTTGCTTTATTCGTTTGATGTGAAAAAAATTGAATTAAAACACATCAACGAATAGAAACAACGCTAAAACTTGAAATAAATGAAACGATATTTTTGTTCTACCATACAAATGAAATGAATAAATACGAAAATTATTTTGTGGTTATGTGAAGTGACGTTTCTTATTGGTCCAAACTGGGCCAGTCAAACTTTCTACAGGATTCATGTCCCTTATTATTAGTTTTATCTCAACTCTTAAGAAGTACCAATATCAAAATCTATAAGACGTTAATTGAATCGGTTTTATTCTTTGGCTCCGTAACCTGGACCTTAATAAATGAGTCGTTACCATCGACCTTCGAGAGATACTTATGGGGTTGTTCATGAAAATATTGTCCGGAGACGAAAATATAACTTTAAGATCTACAACTTATAGAGAAGATCAGGAAACAGAGACATAATAACAACAATAAAAATTGCCAGAATTAGATGGGCAGGACAGCATGCATCGATAACAATGTGCCTACGAAAAAGAATTTCAAAATCATACCAACGGTTAGTTTAGGCGGAGAGAGACCAAGGCTAAGATAGAGAGACGGGGTCTATGAAGATGCTACAAAGATCAGTGCAGCAACCTGGATGGTCCTTGCAAGAGACCAGAAAGGATGGTTTTCAAGCCTAGAGAAAGTTGAGCCTCCCTGTAAGGCTGTAACGCTAGTGATGATAATAAGTCAACACCCTATATAGTTTTAGCTTTAAATCCTATACAAAAATGTTTAAATGTCGAAACTCCTCATCATATTAATATTTTGTTCTGAGTAAGTCGTTTCACATAAATATTCCAGATTAACAACTTCTTTTTATTTTCTTCCTTCTAAATTGTTAAACAAATGATCTCGTTAAAATGGAAATCCCCTTACCTGTCACAATTCTTCAATTACGATATTGCAAATAGCTTTTATTTTGTTATCAGATTTCTATTTTCTGGAATACAAGAGTTTCCCCACAGCGAATTTAGTCAACTGCCAAAAGCAAAGTCCTATTTGAGAGACAACGTCCATGTCAGTATTTCCAAAGAAGGAATCTATTTTATTTAAACCGGAAATTTTAGCGTTCCACACGAATGTCCATACTTTTCGAATAGAAAATTCCACTTCAACTACGTAGAAAGTTAATAATGTAATATTATGTATATAAAATGAAATTGTTCGAATTACGAGTTACCTTGGACCGCAGGGCTTTTTCTAATCGTCAACAATAATATAAATCACTGCTAGAATTAGTGGTACTGGATATGTCAACAATACCAGAGACAGAGGAAGAAACTGCGTAGCAAATTTAATCCAAATAGCTAGATTTGGTTAGTATTAGCGACTAATCTAATTTTAGTTTTCTGAGAAGTTGATTCATTGGGTGTCTTAGGTTTTTTTCAAATAATGTGGTGTAATTTGGTAATTTGGAGATTTAATCCATCAAGATGGTGCTCTTCTATGCTATTACACTGCAGTAAGATGCCCTTTTGATGAAGAATATTATGAGTTGCAATGGAATGACCAGCTCCAACATCAGACCTCACACCTTTCGATTTTTTTTCGTGAGAGTATCTTAAATAGAAGGTTTACGGCACTGAACCTAAGAATATTGATATTTGGAAACAATGTATTGTTGACGAATGTAGGATTATGTACACAGACACGTTTAAATAAGTAGTAGAAGAGTTTCAAAATAGGATGTGCTTTCTTTTGGAAATAGGGCTGCATTTTAATTATTGGTCACAATGATCTTATGGGTAATTTTAAACTTACGGGATCCCCTCGTTTTTTGGCTCTAGAAAATCGAAAAATCATTCAATTTCTATGAATTTTTATAATTCTTCGTTTTTACGGCAGATTTCTTCGCATATCACATCAAACACAGTTCATACATTTTTTTTGTTAAAATACAAAAAAAACGAACATTTTGAAAAAACTTGAACAGTATTAGCAAGAAAAGTTTTCAATTTTTCAAAGTTAACTTTTAATATTGTACACTTGATTACAATAAGTGATTTTAAGAATATTTTTGTTCATATAACTTTAATGATTACTTAATAAAAAAGGTACAAACGATTATATATGAGAAAAGGTGAATTTTAAGAAACATTGTTATTATTTTCAATTGAAAAAACATGATAAATCAATATTTTTGTATAATTTTTTTCCATTTGGTTCGTTTTTTTGTGTAGATTATGAAAAAAAATATAACAACTTCAAATAATTATTTGGAAAAAAGTTATCAACAATTATACGTGAATGAGTGCATTTTCATGAACATTTAAAGCCCCGAAACCAATATAAGTTTTCATTTTTGATTCCCATAATTTTTTCTCGTAAATCCTCCGTAAAAATGAAGGTTTACAAAAAATTCATCGAAATCGTATGATTTTCCGATTTTCTAGAGCCAAACAACGAGGGGACCATCAAAATTACCAAATCAATGTAGATAAATTACGAACAAACACAATTATACGACAGTTGCTACTTAAGTTTTAAGATGGACAAATAAAAACAAATGTTCATAATTGGATTTGACTTTGTTGATTTTAAAAATATTTTCTATTGATATTAATATACTTTTGCATGCGTTTGAACCAATTGTCGAAGCATTTTTTCCATTCCGATTGAAGTACCTCCAAAACATGTGATTTGAACGCATTAACCGCTTCTTTAGGTGTAGAAAAACATTGACCTTGCAACTTATTTTTGATCTATAGGAATAATAAGAAATAATTGGGTGCTAAACAAGGACTGTACGACAGATGACTCATTAATTGAATGTTTTGACGGTTCAAGAACGTTTTTGTTTGAACTGATATGTGAAAATCGTGGTGGAGAATGATTCGTCTTCTGTGATTGGTTTTCCCGATTTTAACGAGCACATTCTGGCAAACAAATGCTGGTGTACCATTCAGAATTAACCGTTCAACGTTGCTCTAATGGAATTGTGGCGACATGTCCAGTTATTTTTAAAAAACAAGCGTCCTATGCTTAAAAGTGCTTCGTGCGTGAAGAACTTTTGTTGGATTTGGCTCGACTTGAAAGACGCGTACAGTCGATGTTGTTTAGTGTGACAATCATATAGACGTCATTTGAAGCACCGCGATCAAATTTTTTCAGCATTTCTTTGCGCCAATCGACACTAGCTTTTTTTTGAGCGGTATCTAACGCGTCCAAATCTTTTTGACAGCCTAATGTTCGTACAATATTGAATATATGTGAGTGGAACTAATGTCCAAGTATACCTCAATCTCACGGTATGTATACATCTGTAAACAACACAAATAGCACTGTATGACAAGACGTTTTGAGTACGTTCAGCATTAACAATGTGAAACTTTTTGATGTCAGTGTCAGATTTGACATATTCACATCAATGTTGCCGTATCTCAAAACTTAAGTAGTAACCCTCGTGAAAGTAAAATCGACTTACCCGTTAAAACTATATACTTAATTAACAAGAATTATGATGAATCCACCATATCGCCAATTTAGTAAGCCCGATTCCAGCATCTGAAACAAAACATACATCATTTGAAGTTAAGTTGGGGTTTCTGTGAGTGATTTTCATACTGAACATACCAAAGTCTACAGAGTTATTGAAAAAGAGAAATGAAATAGATCGTAAAGCTCCAGCAAAAACCAAAATTCCAAATATAAAATCGTTTGAAAAAAAGACTTCGAAGGTGCAAGCGTTCTCATTTAGAAAAGAATTTCCGACAGTATACAAGGTTCTTGCCACGGTTCGAGATGATAGGAATTAATCTGGAATGAATCGAAACATACTATGGAAATTTTTTAAAAGAAATAGGTTTTCGCTGGACAAAGCATTCCAGAAAATCCATTTTAAACCAATATTGTAGTCAATTTTATTAATTTCTTGTGAGTTCGCGAACCATTGAAATTTGTAAACTCAAGTTATTCCATTTGAATCAGCCATATTTGAGCCCCTCACTATTTGATTACACAAAGTAGTTAGAATAATTTAGTTATTAGAATTTAATTGTTGATGAGAAATCAAATCGAGCCTATGCTATTATTCTATTTTTTTCATATTTTCCATTTCTCTAATTAAAATAACTTTGAAATTAGTATAAATAGAATTATAAATCTCCCTCGTTTATTCTAGAGCCTTCTATTAGTGAAATTTTTAAAAACCACTTAAAAGTTCTACATATAACAGTAAGTTATTTAAATATGTTACCAATTTTTCTTATTGCATTATGTTTCCTCATCAAATTTGAGAAAATATGCGACAATTCGATAAATTGATTAAAGTAAGTGGAAATTTTGATAAGGAAATATAATGCTATTTGTTTTTCTTTTTCTTGATTATCAGAATTCCATATTTAAGTGTATTAATTTTTAAGGATCGTAAATATCATAAAGTAATTTAAAAAATTATCAAGACTTTAATCTTGGTTCTTAATATAATACAATGCTCAGAAATTAGTAATGAAAGTGAAAACAAACTCATAATTAAAAATCACATAAATTTTTCAGCATAACTTTCCCATTATCCTAATTTGTTTAATTTCAAAACCCTTCTTAAGTTAATTAATCTTTTAGTCTGATAATTTGGAAGTTCGTTGGTAGTTTTAAATAATTTTCAGGTCAAAAAATAACCTCAATTTTTTATACTTCATACAAATTCATGGAATTATATTTCTTGAGAGAATAAATCAAATTTATTTCATTTATTTCTGCGTTTCACCCAATACGAACACATAATGTGATTGAACTTTCCAAAAGTAATAAAACTTTGTCATATTGGCATTAGATCAATACTCTATGAACCAAACTTCATAAATTCTTAGTTTCTTCTATTTTTCAATGTACTTTTAAAGTTTTATTTATGAGGATTTAATCGTTCGATATGAAACTATGGTTATAAAGAACTTTCGAGATATTTTTATTTTTCAAGTGATTCTTTACCAAGTGGAATCCAAATAAAAATAATCGTCCATTTTTAGTCCTTTCTCTTTAAACCTGTCTCTTGGACTATAGAGATACATAATAATAAAAATTTCACCCCACAACTCAAGTATTTCGGTTGGAAAAAAGCCTAGCAGCAATGAGCTCAGCTGGAAATATTTCCATAAAATCCATGGTTTCACATGAGATAAGATAGGACTAGACTTGAATTCGTTCAGAAGAACACAACTGGTGTAGGATTGGAAGAAATGGAGACCTAGGGAGAAAAGATTTCCAGAACGACCATATATAGATGGGAGCTTAATATTGTAGAGCAGAACACATAGATGCAGGATAGAAAAAAAGATCTAACGAGATAGACCAAATAGTAGATCAAGCTGTAGATGATGAATTAGTGAAGGAGAACAAATCTGGAAGAGCTTGAGTCAGGAAAAAAGAAAGACCAAAAAGCAGATCGGAAGTAGAAGTTATAAATGATAAAGAATACACGACCAGAATAGGCAGACGGGAGATAATAAGACATTGCAAATATCTCTCTCGAGGGGCGGTTGGTTTTAGCCACTGTCACATGACACAACCTGTATTTTCTCAAGGAATTCATTATCATTTTATTATTAGAATGAATTTAATTATCCACTCAATATATCAAAAGATAAGCGAAGTGCTCCTTGTTTACCTTCATCCGAAATACAATGAGAATGACGTGGCGCGAACTCTTCTCGAACCTTCTTTATAACTTCCGGAGTTATTTGTACAACCTCAATACGTTCAAGATAAGTCAAATCAGATGACCTGAGCGATCATTCTATTGTTCCTCTTCGACCTATCTACCGATGTGGAAAGACGTTGTTCAATTAGTTGCGCACCAAGACAGCTTGGTGTGGAGGCGCACCATCTTACTGCAGCCATGAATAATT
The DNA here is from genome assembly GCF_026250575.1 of Diorhabda carinulata. Classification (NCBI taxonomy): domain Eukaryota; kingdom Metazoa; phylum Arthropoda; class Insecta; order Coleoptera; family Chrysomelidae; genus Diorhabda; species Diorhabda carinulata. Next base: position 7,231,501 of record NC_079464.1, on the reverse strand, counting down.
ACTATTTGCAAACAACTGGTTCAAGTCGGGGATCAAGAAATTGCAAGGAGATCCTAAATATCGACCTAGTACCAATGAGTATATATAAGGTTCTAGAAGAGTTCATGGCACGTCTTTCTCATTGAATTTCAACTGGAGGTCAATAATTTGAGCACATAATTTGGGTTTCGTTGTATTCAAAGAATAATACAATTTATCGCTATAATAAATTAATTAATTAGTTCATTAGACAATAGTTGACAAGGTATTAGAAATACCTTTCCAATAATGTATCACAACACTCACATTTCAGGTTGGAATTTCAGGAACCATTGGCGATATTCATACAGAATACACTGTTTTCACCACCAGTCTCTGAAGACGATAACTTGGTTATCGAAACGCGCGTCACACAGTGTAATTGTGTGTGTTGGTGTAATGGTGGTGGAAACAGCGTATTCAGTACTCACATTTCTATTTAAAAATTTAGGCGTTGACGTCATTACGCTCACATAGATGACGTCAAAAATAAAAAGATTTCCTCACGAATAGCCTATTCAAACAGAAAAAGCGACGGGTTTCAGGATTTGCACCATACTGTATATGTATAGCCTTTCGGGAAGAAAATATCTGTTCTCATTGTACAAACATGTGTTTGGAGTAGTATAATTACAATCCTATTACGGCACCCTAAGATGCTTACCATGTTGTAAATATTAATTATTATTTCCCAGAGATGTTTCCATAATTGATATTCACGGTGTATGTATTTATAGTTTGGGTTTTGTGTCGCTTACGAGTTTATTACTCGGTACCTTTTAGTGGTGATAAATAGCAACCATTACGTCTATTACATATACTTTTTAATTTATTACATCAGAAAATGTATGTAACGTAACGTATTTCCAGTAATTTGTGAAACCGAAATGGAAAATGGAACATACAATGACTTTTCGAATATGAATAAAATACCACCTGTTGCCATTCAGATCATTGAAATATGTCTTTTTTGACTCGATTTGTGCTATAAGATTTAATAAAAACTAGTCAAATACATAAGCGTGCAGTACCAAACGTACAAATCGAGATGGAACAATCAATACGTCTGATTGAAGAAACTATACAATACAGTTCAAAAACACGGAGAAACGTTTTTAGACTTAGTTATACCAATAAGTAAAAAATAATGAAGAGTAAATGAAAATGAAAACCTACTTAATAACTAATTTTCGGTAATGGAAAGAAAGTTTGGACAAGCCGAGAAAAGAATCCAATCCAGATCTATTGGTTACGAGCTAGAAGATTCAGCAGTTAGGCTAGAGAGAAAAGTGCTTTATTCTCAACAAATTGTTACAATTTGTATACAAAAACTTGAAAAAATTAAAAAAACTAACATAAAGATACAAATTAAATCAAATTTCAATATACAGAAAAAAACCACAATGTATAACAAAATTATAGGTAAAAGTAATAGGTCCGGAATTAAATATTATTATTACAATAGAAGTCATTTACAGAGTAGAAGGCACTTTTCAGTAAATATGCTCTCGAATTATTGCGAAAAGATGATATCGATCTGATTTCAAATGGCAAGTGATTGTGCATTTTTTTGCATTGTATAATATTGAAACTGTACTAATTCTGAACGTGTAGTAGGTAGGTAAAGACCATACTCCGCGCTCCTAAGTGAGTAGACGGAATTTTTAGCCCTGCTGTTTAGTCCGAGTAAATATTTAACAGCTCTCCTTTGTAGTTTGAAGATTCGCTCAAATTGAATCGCACCAGATGTATCTCAGAAGGGAAGGGCATATCGGAGATGCGACTCAATAAGCGCATAATGAACTGTTAAGGAGATGGATAAGTTCAGTTCTTTGAAAACCGATCTCAGCACAAAACAAGAGGAACTTTTTTAGATAAGATATATTTTACTGCTGATGTCAAGATAGGCGATGTCGTTTATTACCAGAAGAAATAAAATAGGGCTTAGTACTGAGTCTTGGGGCATTTCACTTTCTATGTCAAGAAGACACCATTGTATCAACCATTGTAGTGGAACTAGATTATCTGGCAAGTATAAATAAATAATAAATACAATAAATCATTTTTCCATAAGGAAACATATCCAAATGCTTCTATATATTCTGACAGATCACAGAGCTATCGCGGACTTACTCTAAAGCAATTTTTCAAAAATTTTCATTTGATGTTTATCTCCAAATTTCTCTATTAGTTGCGATGTCGGCATAACTTGCTAACTATGCTACTGATGAATCTGCAGATTTAATTTTTTTTTTGTTTATTCTTTATATGAGTTCCGTCAACAGAAATCTGATTTTCTTAAGAGATCGAAAGTGTCTATTCTATGTTCATTGTTCACACTCATTTAATCACTAGGAAAAATTGAATTTTTTGAGTTTTTTTGCTCTACTTCTTAACACATCAATAAATCAGAGATCAATTCAAGAAATTGTGTGCATACGGCTCCAATAGAAATGCATTTTTGTTTATGATTCGATATTTTAATTGGTAAACAGTGGAGATGATGAGTCCACGTGGACTGACGGTTTATTAGATGTTTACCGAATTTTACACGGGGAGTAAACATTATCTCTAAACATATTATCCTCGCATAACTGTATTATGCAATTGATATTGGAAGAACTGTACTTTCCTCTGATTAGAAATGTATGAGTATTAAATATACGTATATTATCTATAACATTTTAGTTTCAAGGCAAACGTATGTATTTTTGACAAATAAAATATGAGTTGCAATTTATCTTTACTTGCACCTCCTACAGTTGTTCCTTTCGGCGCCTCGGGTTCGATATACAAGATAATTGCAGAAATCTGAACATTTGTAGTAAAAATTCTCAACAACAAAAAAACTAGTTAGAATACTCCAATAACGTTTCAAATAAAATGAACGAAATGAAATTCTAGCGTATCGGGATCCATAAATAATTGTGTTGTCAAGAAATGCGAAATATAATCTTAAGGTTATCGCGAAATATCGCCTAACTGACCTCTGTTCCACTATAGCGCTGTTTGATTTCACGTAGCATGCATGCCGTTGCGTGCTTTCGTTTTATTTATTAAGTCAAAAGACTAACTTGTTTTTTGCTTATAGAAACTTGAGATAAACAACTACCGAGGCAGTTGTTCGTTTTTACGGATAAACAGTTTTATTTTTAGACAATGAGAATTATTCGAGTCTATAGTTTGTTTAGAAATCGCGAGATGATAAATCATTCATAGGATTCTATTTATTTATTGTGCTTAAAACCCAATCCTATCAAATATCTTGAACTATGAGGAAGCACTATAAACCAATAGAAATGATATTTGGTTTACAAACAGTTTTTGAACACCACTTCAAGAAAAAAAACGTTCTACCCGCAAAACCTGGGAAACTTGGTTATTTTTTCAATAACTAATTTATAGAACGTGAAGTGAAAATCTGTACAAAAAAGTCTGTACATATTTTTTTCAAAAATGTTTTCTTCGCGAGATAATAAGCTATAATTGGTAATATTAGATCTACACTTCGGAATACTATGAGACTTGCCGTGTTCGACTAAAATTTGTATAACTCCCTTCTTTTTGTACGAAGAGTCCCAAAGTAAATGAAATTTTTAAGGAAAATCATTCAGCAATTGATATATACCGCTGGCAAGTTGTTTCTATTTTTTATCGAAAGCTGAAATATTTTTTTTTATAAATAAATAATGAAATTTAACTATTTTTTATATTTTCTTAAGATTATTTTAAAAAGCAGAGTTTATTCTAAGATTCACTAGGTCAAAATTGAACAAATGGGATATAACATTCAATCCCACCTTGTTTTTGGTCAAATTCGATCATATTTTTCTAAACACGTTTGCTCATTTTTTCTAATCGATGTCTTTTCGATTAACGTTAAAATAACAAATTGCAGATTCCTGGTCATTCTAGTTCCAAGATCCTGATCTTTAAGGATATGCGTCTAAAAACATGTTGGTATTTGAGTTATTGAACAAAGATGATCACTCACCAACATTTAATAAATTAAAACACCTTCAGTCAATCTGGTTTGTACTAGTAATTATTTCCTTCTTTCCTTCTATACGATTTCATCCATTCTCCCACATAGATATTACAAGATTATATTTTTTTGGAATACTAGTAAGTCATAAATAAATAATTCGAACTGTCAAAACTGTTTTCAGAAGCAGGGAGCGAATTCACAAATATCAATTTTGAATAACCAGCAACTCAATTTCATTAAAATTATATAGAAAATCTGATTTTACTCTAATCAAATCACGAATCTACACAGTTACAGCCTAATTAACTTGATCATTAGGGATCTACGTTACATCCTCAACAGGTCCTAATAAGGTTATCTTGACCTTTACCTCATCAGGTTGCGGAATGACCTAATAAGGTCCTTATGGATCCTCACAAAAAATTCTAGTCTGCTGTAAGTGAACTAGGTATCGAATTTTCAATATTTTTTGTAATTATCACAATTAATATTATTGTGATAAACTACTTAACATATGAATTGAGTACAAAACTGTTTTCACCTCCAGCATTAACTATTATAAGACAAGCGCCATTTAGCATAGATTTTATTTCTCCATCATTGTATCCTTTCAAATGGGCATGCGAGGAATGAATTCCATTAAGATTGGATGATTATTTTTCATTTTGCACCATATTTTGAAATAAGATATATCAATGAGGGTGTTTTTTTTTGTTAGAGTAACATCCAAATGTCTAATCGAAGACTTTCTCTATACACCTAGCGCATTATACTTACGAATATAAAATGAGAATTTTTCCTAATTTGAATTTCAATGGGCTCTTCATTAGATGAATTACATTAACTTTCACAAACTCACTTCCTCGCAGACAAACCAGACTTGACTTTAAAATAATGTAATTCTAAGAGAAACAGAGAACGGTTATTAAAATTCTCTTAGGATCATAACTGGGTTGTGTGCACTCTTAAAAATAATTACATCAGTACTTTGTTTTTTGCTCTCGACTCTTTTTAGTACACTTAATTTATTTTTACATTCATGAGACGGGATAAATGGAGAGACATTTTATACTACAGTGTAGAATGTTTAGTAACGCTAAAGAAATCATTTGAGTCATTTTAAAATGATAAGAATAAATCTAGATTTAAAAAAAATAATTACGTTACCGTGATATATTTACTGGCAGTTGAACAACAAAAACATTTTTTTATTCTTCTTCCTTCGAATCAATATTGAATGAGTCTTCAATCTCATATTTCACATGAAAAATCACAGTATTGTTTATTAATTACTAGAAATACTTAAAAATTTGTATACTCTGTTAGTTTGTATGTTTCAAATTACTTAAACAAAACGAAAATAAGAAAAATTGTTTTTCTTAAAATAAATGTAGTGTAGGTCACGTTAGTACATATCAAGTGTCCTCTGTGACTGTGCTTTTAAGTAAGTTGTCCAATGAACTTTATGCGATTTCTGTTTAAAGTTGTGGAAGAAAATTTCTTTGTTTTTGTCACGGATTGAGGTCGTCAATAACTTGTTGTAACTGATCCCAAGCATGCTCTATGTGTTTCAAATCGAGCAACCTGCGTGGAACGAGTATATGTAGAGAACTTGATTATCTATTTCTTCTATAGCCACTGCAGCTCGGTCTCATCATTATCATAAATAAAACTGAAATGGGCTTCTATAGCGGCATGGAATTGTAGCAATATGGTAGCCATGTATATCGTTTCTGTCATCTTTTCATCTCAGTATGACCATTGAAATAAATTCCTGCCTGGATCTCCTCAGAAGGGGTGAATTTTTAAGCTGTGTGTAATATCTGAAAATAATCCACAACGAAACTGATCTGTGGAGATGACTTCCCAACATTAATGACGCTAATGTTGGATTTTCAATGCCTTGGCTAATAATTAGTGACGGTTCGCAGTTGTCAATAGTATTTTCCACAAAAGTATGCTTGAACTTCATTTTAGAATTACGAAGTCTTCTCCTTATTGTTGTAATCGATACAAAAATACTTCTAGCATTAAAAAGTCTTCTTTCCAGAATTCTATATGCATTCTCAGGATTTCTACAAGCAGTAAATTGCAGGAAACGATCATCAATGGCGGTTTGGGACTCTCGGGTTTTCGTCTTTCGGCAACAATTTCAAAACAAATTGACCATCCTCGAAATGAATCTTTGGGAGAAATTTAGTCGATTTGCAGCATCTGTCTGCGTTGAAACCGCTTCGAAAAGACTCTTGGATAATTTGCCTTCTTAACGTTATTAAAAATAACTACTTAAGAATTGTGCACAGGTGTTCAATATTTTCATATAAATAAAAATAATCGGATTTGAATTCAGACTGCTCGTTAGAAATCTATTCCTTAATCCAATGAATCATTTCAAATAGATCGATTATACAGAGCAATTTAGAAATATCATTAACTTTTGAATGAGTTCACTATAAATAAATTTTGGTGTGACTCTAGCCGACTTTTCCTGAAATGACTATTTTAAGGAACCATATTTCAATCGATTAAAGACAAAGAATAGTTTGAGTTTTCAGAATCATAGATTTTTTTTTCGCTTTCAATGTCCCGTGCAGGAATGGAAGACAAATGCTTGTAATCGTAAAGAACTATTTATTTAACGAGGTGTCAGTGACTTGAAAAATTACACATTTACCAAATGAGTTCAAGTATTTAATTACAATGAAAAGTATTAAACTATGTAATAACTATTAAACATAATTTGTAGCCTTTCGAAAAACATTTAAATATTTACCGTCATTTTTGAATGTTTATAAATACTGAAACACATTAGTGCACTACTAAATTGTGGCAAGAAGTTGACTCTACAGATTTGGTTCACATAAAATCGGTTCTTGGATTCGTTTAACGTACATTCGATCCATAAACTTTGGTTCATAGATATTCAATCTTATGGAACGGATTTGATCCGTTCGATTCTTGTACATTCGATTTATATACATTTGAATAAGATGGAATGGAAAAATATGAATTCAAATCAAATGAATTTTATTTATATGGATCCGATGAATATAGATTCAAATTATATAGGTTCAGTTTTTACTCATGTAGAATAGATTTATACATATTTCGTTCATGTGCAATAGTTTGCAAAATTTTCAGTTTGAATGTTTTGTTGTAAAACGTTGAATTAATCGTCATATTAATTACTTTTCTTACGATAGACTCGATTGTATGCCACAGAATTGTCCCGTTCTAATATTCTTGCTGGGATGATTTCAGCTATTTTGTTCAACTATTAATCTAGTTTTTAGTTCACACAGCGATTTCATAGTCAGAGATCAAAATCGTAAGCTAGTAGCGAGTGAAGCAGTCCAGTAATCAACTTTATTCGCTGAGAAAAAGATTGCAGCGAATTTTCTAACAGCAGCAACTTTTATAGAAGCAAGTAAATTCGCTGAGAAGTAACGGGTAAACTCAAACTGTGTAACTTAGGTTTATGGTGAAAGTTCTCGTTAAAATTGGTTAACAAAGTGTCATAGAAGACGTTGGACAGATTTTATTCATTCTTTAGAAAATAATTTCAATATAATCAAACAGATTCGAAATATAATCGAAAGATAGTCCAACTCTCCGTTAGTACCCATGAAACCCTTTAGTTTATTTGAATCCAATTGGGTTAGATCAAAAGCAAGGAAAGAGCAACTGATCTGTTGAAATGAGTCATGAGAAGGAAGCCAAATGAAAGTAGACTAAGAGGAAAATCACGGACAGACCCAGTAAACGAAGACCCGATAATACAGGAGATAAAGAAAAGAAATATGGTAAATATTGCAAAAAACCACGATAAAATTTTTAAGAACTAAAAGGATTTTGGAATAAGTTTGTAGATGTTACTTAATATCTTCGACCTATTCTGTAGATTTTTTTTTTAATAAAAAATGTGAGTTCAATAAAATATTGATTTCTTTAGATACAAGCCGCCTCTGGTGAGTTGATTCCACATACTTTATAGTTAATGAAGAGCTTCGTTTTGACAAGTTTACCCCACTTTTCCTCTGCGACTTTTCTTGATTTCTCCGTTTTTCCTCCGGAAAAGTCCAAAAACATGACAATTTCCCGGAATCTGGCAAAGGCGAGACGACATTTTCTTTTTAACTAGTTTCTTTATTGTAAATGCGGCAAAATTTCAAATAACTTGTTGGTCTTGACTTTTTAAGATCTCTATAAACTGCTGCGTTTATATACTTTTCCCGGTGAGACAGAATTTCCAGAAGAGTTCCTACTGTAGGCCATTGAAGTCAAAATATTTCTATTACCATTAACAAATACATTAAATAATCCTATAAATTTAAAGTTAAAAGTACGAGGTATAATGAGAAAATGCAAAAAAATTAGTGTTTTGAACAAAGTAGAAATGTAGCATCAAATTTGATTATATCTATAGGGTTGGCGACAAAGTAATTTTGGTTTAGCCAGATCAGTGCTGTATGGGGGAGTGGTATCACTTCCCACCCAAGCTCCAATAGTTTCCTACGAGTTGTCAAAGATGTGTGAGGCACTGTATTATCACGGTGGAACATTGAATCCCTCGATTTGACAATTCTGGTCGTTTTTCGTAAGTAAACACCAAAATTGATCATTTGGTTCCTTGGTAAGGTCAAAAAAAAGACAACATCTTTGTAATCCCACTAAACTGACAGCATGAGCTTTGTTTATTGTTTTTCAGCTTTCGATGTGGTTTGTGCTAGTTCATCTTGTTAGCTCCATGATCGTTTTCAAACTATGTTACTGTACAGGACCCATTTTTCATCACTAGCGATGATTCTTTTCAAGAAAGCGTCAGTTTCATTTCGTTTAAGGTGCATATCGCAAATTTTGAATCTTTGTGTTACATAAATTTTTTTTCAATTCATAAGGTGACCAAATATCAAGTTTTTCTTGCAGCTAGGAATAAGAAAGCCGTTTTTTTGGAATGTCTAATCAAACATCGTCTCAAAAAATTATATTACATATTAGTCAAGTCGGAATAAACAGTTACTCCACCGAAAACAATGAGTATAACCCTGGATATTATATTTTGATTAACGGCCCTATAAGAAGGAGGTATATCATTATTTTTCCATTGAGAACTCAAAATTTCTCTTTCAAGTCTACAATTCTAATCTATTGTTTTCGAAACGACGTATAAAAATACGTAATAATTTTAAAAAGTAACCGATCTTTTGATAGTTATTTGTATAGCTCCAAGTACTATTGCATATTCTTAAATGTAATACTGCATGAAACAATTGTATTCGTATCTGAATATAGACTTCACAAGCAAAAATAAAAGAACCAAATAACACTTGTTTGAAATATTGAGATTAAAATGGCAACCAACGGAAATGGTTAAAATTGTATACATTCGTGTTGTTTCAACAAGTACGAGACTATAGTCCAGGCGTCGGCAATTTGAGGCTCGTGATTTGTAAGACAATGAAAACACTCATCTGAGTACAGTTTCTAGAGTCTACTTCAAATAAATACCACAATATTCGTTTTAGATTTCAAAACTGGGAAATTTTGCAGCTTTTAGCTCTTACGTTTTGAAAGGTTGTACTGGATTGTACTGCTGCTTTAAAGCTTAAAGGCATGTCTAAATTTGTTTTTACATTTTTTACTTTTCAAAGTATATTTTGACTAATAATTTAAATCATTTCTGTTTAAATATAAAATACCATCAATTTGAGTTTTTAAGCAACAAATGCATAAATGATGCTATATTCTCCCTCCTAAATACTATCTACTCTAGCTTAATTAGCCATCACTCCACTGCAACAACTTTTTGAGATTTTTCTAAGGCTTTCGATTGTATTAATCATGATATTTTAACTAACAAATTACAGAGGGACACCTCTCGCATGGTTTAAGTCATACCTTACCAACAGCTTATAAGGGTTGATACATCGATGTCTTCTTGCAAGCCAATAAAATGTGGAGAGCCCTAAGGCTCAGTACTAGGCCCTATTTTATTTCTTCTGTTTATAAACGATATCGCCTATCTAGACATCAGTGGTAAAATATGACTATTTGCAGACGACATAAGTTTCACTTGGTGCAACCCCGATCTCACGGCACTTCGTATGACCCAATCTTCTCTGAGTTGACGTTTCTAAAACTAAAGTTTTATCATATAAAAATACATCGCTGCCTTTTTCTTCTTAGTGCTTGTTGTGGGCAATTCCTTGAAAAGGAAGTTACATATTGTCGCCTTATCTTACTCGAACCAAACAATTGGCTCACTGCAGGGACTTGGGAACTCGGAGCATGATCTTTACCTACCTACTCCACGTTAAAAATTAGTTAAGTGCTGAATGCAAAAAAATGCACAATCAATTGCCAATTGAAATCAAATCGATATCATCTTATACAGCATTTCGCAATAATTTGAGGGCGTTTTTTTTGTAAAGGACTTCTATTCTAGTAATAATATTTAACTCCGGTCATCCTGCATACTGGTTTAATTTTTGCTATGAATAATTTTGTTACTCATTGTGGTTTTCTTCTGTATATTGAAATTTTATTTCATTTGTATCTTTATTTAGGTGTTTTTATATTTGTTTTTTAGTTTTTAATAGCTTTTGTCTACGAGTTGTAACATATTTTTGATAATAAATCATTTCTCTATCTCTATTACAATATTTTAGACTTACCGTATTATCGTCAAAGGGTTTTGAATTATATCTTTTTTCTAGCAAAGCAAAGCATCAATAACTCCGAGAGGGTACTTTTTTCTTTGGAATATAACTGTTGCCTTTGCTACAACTGTTTCCCGTATTTTTGATCATCAGTCACAGCTGATTGTTGTCAATTGTCTACGGTCATGTTCGCGTCCTAGTCGCGATGAAACGAACGTAGGGATCAGGTCCTCGTGTTGTAATTTTTTGTATATGGCCAAGTTTAAGCGTCTTTCTGATCAATCAATTCAAGACTTTATAACTTTCTCATCTTTTAAATTTAACATCAATACTAATCCCGTCAACCGGCATCCATTTCTTGAGCTATTGGCATCATTTAATTTGTATTTCAACACCACAGGACACGGAAACTACTCCATGATTTGAGCCGAAAGTACCCTTATAGTTTAAAACAATTTTGAATCAAGGAAAGGTATTTTTCAGAATCAATTTATGCAGTAAAAAGATTATTTTTATGATAAATGTAAGAATAATGACTAATGAGCCTTAGTCATATAAAAACGTAAATATTTCAGACATATTTTCAGAAGATATGGTTAAAAAATAGGTACAATTGATTCCGTCTAATCCGAACTAATTGAGACCAAACACTGTTCGGATTAGCCGAAAATAATCATAATAATACAATCAAACCTGTATAGAATTATAATATGAGCTTTCTCTCAGGATGATAAGCAAAACTGCTAAGCCTCGAGCCCTTCAAGCATATCATTATGAAGTCAGTCTATTATAGACGCAATTTGTGCCGTCTGCTAAACAGTTGAAGAACTTATTTGCGGCGAGATAAAGGCAGCCTTTTTACCACCAAATGTGACACCTTTACTACAGCCAATTGACCAGGGAGTTTTGCAGACGTTGAAGTACCGAAAACCATTTTTCAAATCCTTAATTGAAGACGATACCGTCCCTTTGGCACAAAAAATTAAAGAAACAAACGTAAAGGATGTTGTTTAGGGGGCAGCTGAGTCTTGGGAAAATGTTACAGTTGAAGCATTGAGAAAATCTTGGAATAAAATATTGACATTTTTGGAATTTGAAGAACAGTCTACAAAAAATGACACCGTTAACCTGATTCCACTGCTGTAGAAAATTTCAGATTGTAAGGATGCAGTCGAAGTAGACGTGATTGAATGGCACTGAGACTTTGACATATGGTGACATTATCGCAGCCGTGATGCACGAGCAGGTTCAATGCGACGAGGAGAAGTAGAGCAGCGATGAGTCAGAGCGCGCGGAGGGAGAGGAGAAAGTCTCGCATAATGAGGGAACAGCACTTGACCTTGCCCTTCGCTACTTGGAGCAACAGTCTACTGCCACACGCGCGGATGTCAATTTACTCATTTCTTTTCATCATAATTCACCTTCCCAACTGCTCTGTTTATTTTTAATTTTGTGAAATATATTTTTTGTATTCGGATCAAGCAGACGTTCGGATTACCCGTGTTCGGACTAGCGGGACTCGAGTGTACTTGAATTTTGTTGAGAAGATGCGAAGATGTTTATCTCTACCGGAAAAAATGTAAAAATTTACTTTATGGTGTAGGCTGATCGGAAATATTGAAATTTCGATAGGTTTTGAAATCCGATGGCACTGTGGTTTCAACTTTGAATGGTGTTGGGTATGGGATACCTTTCCGCAACATTATTGTCACGTATACGTTATAATCTTGTGACAAATTTAGGTTTTTCAAATGCAAGTTATGAATTTTTACTCCATTTCGTAACCGTAGGCGGAAGATACCACAACACACCAGCGACAAAACATGTAATGGTGACCGTTCTTGTGACATGAAGCACATTGATTGTCTTTAAAAGAATAGAACAGTCAATGATGAATTTTATGCCAGTAGTTAACAGTTGAATTCAATGAGGATTTGATTAAGAGCCTCAAGTGACCTGGGGATATCTCATGAACAATTACCTAGTTTGATAACACTGACAAATGTTGTATAAGAAAAGAATACGATTATAAGACGTTATACAAACTCTGTAGAGTTGAAAGAATGAAAACAAAGTGGGTTTTTATGTAGACGCCATTTAAATAGTCATAAACAAAGTGGGTTTTTATGTAGACGCCATTTAAATAGTCATGGAATCATAACTAAAAAACTTTTGTATGGTCAATTGGTGGAATATTAACCTTTTACCATTTTCACTTTCCGCATTGTAAAATGCTCGGTTTAACATAATCACGATTGTCTCACTTTAATCGTACCACATTTTATTGTAGCATATGTTTTAATCTATCTCAATAGGTACATTTCGTAGAAAAACTTTCTATTTATGTACAACGAGTCCATTAAAAATTAACTTTAATTAAAACATACATTTGCGTGTACGAGTATCTGCAGTTAGGTACCTAAAATAGAATTAACAACCGTTTACATTCAACAGAAACTGTAGCGAGTAACGTCATATTGTTTCATTTTTTTACCTAAATTATTTTGTGCCCAATTACTTTCAATTATTTGAGTATTTGGCATAATTTCTATTCTATTCTATGTCAAGTATGTTGTTTAATGACACGGCTTAATGGACCAATAATTATGTCGTAATAATTAATCAGTTTATAATAAAATCTGCATAAAATATTTTAACCAAGACTAATTGGGAATAATAGATAATGATGTCAATGGCAAACGGGAAATGTTTTCTACGTGTGGAAATGTCAAAATAGAGAGACCTCTGTAGTCAAGGAAAGAGTGGCGAAAGGGATCATACATTAATGTCGTAAAGATAGAAACAAACATGGATTCCCATGATAATTTGGGACAAAGACCCCTTCTTCATAATGTACTGTTACCTCAGCTCCCATAGCCAATTTACGTTAATCTAATCTGCAATTTAAACCCAAAATTCTAAAAAGTTACTTATATTGTAGAGTGATTTCAAAGATTAATCAAATCAGACGGTTGCCCTCGAATACTGACAAAAAGAGAATGATTTAGTATTAGTTAATAAAAAAGTAGATGGATTCTAACAGAAATTTTTACAAAAAATTTTTCCTTTTACTCACTCTCCAAAGATATTTTCAGGAAGATTTTAAGATATTTCCCGTAGGACCAAGAAAGTGTAACTCGATGAGTAATAGGTCTTTTTGTCTGATTTTTCTATGATCCGACATAGTTATTCAATGGAAAGGAAAATGCTCCTGTTCATACTGCTTCCCTTTGTAAGACTACCGCCACCATATAGCCGTTATCTGGCCCCGTCCGACTATTTTTTTTTCCGCAAAACCGACGGTATACGAACATTTTTACTCTAAATATGCATCATATTTTTATAGTGCAATAGAAGCTTTCGTCAGTCGTTCTAGAAAGTGTGTGCAAAAGAAAGGAAAATATATTGAGAAATATTTTTTTATCACTCATCTTTCTATATTAGATTAAGAACTCATGGACCGCATTTCGTAATATGTAATATTTTTTACGTATTAATATCATGAATAATAATTTATTATTAGTACTACACACCTATGATTCGTTGATTTCCTATCCCCTTCGATCTGCAAAGGTCTATATTGAAAATATGAGTCATTCTATACATTCGGCGTATCTTACTCTATCTAAATCTAGTCAATATTGGTTAGTTCTAACCTCAAATTCATTTTACATTATATTCTATCCCATGCTGTCACTAATTGAACATTTTATTTTTTCATAAATCTGATAATCTGTCCTGTCTGTTTACTAGCTATTATTTATATTTTGATTATTTCACTTAATTATTTGGGTACAAGGTCTGGCTATCAAATAACCTCCCCTCTCGCCACGTTTTTTTCCATTGATCGAAGCAGTGCTGGAAGTTTTCTTTGGTCAGGAGCTCTGCGGTTTTTTGCTTTATCGCTACCATGGACTCAAATCTGGTCCCTTTCAAAGCAGATTCTATTTTCGGGAACAAAAAAATGTCGCACGGTTCCAAATCACGATACTATTAATGTCGAAAGAAATGATCAACATTGTCTTGAATTTTGATGTACTTCCTCGGTCCTAACTAAAGCGTTTACACCACTCAGAAACACGCGCACGAAATAGAGAATTGTCCCCATCGGACTCTTGCAACAATTTATAGCACTCATTCGATTTTTTTTTTTCAATTTAACGCGAAATTTGAGATTGTTACGTTCCTCCTGTTTTTCATCACACATGGCACGATAAAAAAACACGTTTGTTTCCAACCGCCATTGCACAAATACTATAATAGTGACAGAAACCTGTTTTGGGACGTTCATAGACAAGATATCTAGATACCCAATGCACTACTCGTTGTTTACCCCATCCCTCGCCATGTAGACGCGCAGTCTAGTTATTTAATAGCCAGACCTCGTATAGAAGGAATCATCATGCCTAAAAATTATTCTGCGCAAACCGTAGTAAACATGAATATAAGTAAATATGGTTTCGATATATGCTTGTTTATTTTATTTTTATATAGTTTTCATCTTTTTCTACAGTTCCTATTTTTCATAAATCTTAATTTTTCAATAGTTTTTTGCATTTAACTACATTTAAACTATTAGGTTTGATTCCGTAATGCAGCCAGAAATTTTGATAGCCTCGGTTGCACTTCGTTCTAATGGAGACATATTTTTGCTTTAGCTACTTTACTTCTTTGATTGCTCTTGTTTTGATCGGATGTATTATCCATTTAAAAATGCGTCCAATTGAGTGACATATGATGATAAGCATTTCTGCTAATTTCTACAAACGTGGAAAATTTTATTTTTTATAAACTCTCGTAAATTTATTCACAAAAGGCATACGAGTTAAGTAATGAATATCTGTTTCATAATTGTTCATTTTTTTTTCAACTCAGAGGATCATTATTCATAAATGGGTTTGAGGGCGTTCGGGAGCCGTTGATCGCATAAGCCCGTCATCTCCCCCTTAAACATATTGAAGGCCGATGTCCTTACCCAAGTTTTTGAGCCTTGCATGTATTAATGATCTGTATTCACCATCTTTAGTTTCATTTTCCTTCATGCTCGGATCTATTTCTTGTAAAAAGTTCCAATATCAATTCAAAATTAGCTGAAAATCCTCACTGTACAGTAGAAACCAAGTAAAGACTTTGGTTTTTATTACTAAGCTAAGCAAATAACGGGCAATCCAAAGAATTGCTTCGAATCTTGTTGACAGTTTCTATAAAATATTATAAAGATTGGTATAAAGTAGATCTCAAGGTCTTACTTCTGTATGCTGTCTGTGAATCACGCAATGAAAGACCAATACCTTAGATAGAGAGCTTTTGTTTTAGGTGAGCTCTGAGGACTAAATATAGATAGTGTACTATCAGATATAGCACATACAACGTTGTTGATATCTAAATAGCAATAGGAAGAAGCAGTAGAATGTTTTCCATGCTGCGATCTCGTCTATTGATCCCTGAACAGTTTTATTGCAATGTAATTCAATATATTATGCAAAATGTCCATGAAGGATGGTAAAATGAACTGCCGAAGTCTTGCACGGAAAATGGCGCAACCATTTTACCCTGTCTCTTCCCAAGGACTGATTTTAAATCAAACTAGGCGCTAGACACGTTACAGCTTCAATAAATAAATTGCTTCATATTCTGTAATGTTTCGTGGTAACTACACACATTAATATCATCATCGACCTACTTTATCTGTTTGGAGGGTTAAAAACTATAAACATCTTAATTTACATTTCTGCAAAAGTTACAAGTGGGTCATTTGGTCTACGCCTTTGCCTTTTAAAGCGAATTCGTCAACGACCTCACATCTCCAATTTACTCGTATTCTTATGTCGCATTTATCAAAGTACCAACGAGGCGAGCATTTTACAACTTCGAAATACTAATGATGCTCTAATGAATCTGAGACTGAAATCAAAGGACTCGGTAAAGCCGGCAAGCAATTTTATACACTGTTAAAAATTGCTGTGATCATTATCATATATTTTTCATAAGCAAATACAATCCACGATCATTTTGACATGATAACTGACAATGTTTTAATATTAATAAAGTGAAAATAATTATGTTAATATAGGATAAATATTCACCATTAAATAATGAGAACAGTAACAGCAATATTCATTTTGAAATAGTTTCTAAAAGCTTGAAATACAAATATTAGATGAAGCAACCACTGATTTTCAAGAATTTACTTATAAGGAATGGGAATGTCCTGATAAAGGATTTATGATATGATGATGATGAAATACAGTAAATTGATTAGGAGAGAAAAAATCAAATGACAGATAACGCGGTGGAAAATGAGCTGCCAAGAAAGGAATAAAAAAAAATATTAAAGAAAAATAGTATCAATTAAATGTGATGAGATGTTTTTGGTTTTACTCATAATTTTTGCGCTGATTAGTTTTACAGATTGTCATAGTATGAATCTAAATGATTTCAATTTCCATATTCACATTTATTGGTTTTTAGTACTTAAGGGATAATTAGCTATATTCTAAGTAGTTAAAATGTGAATCAACTAATTAATTCTTCATTTAATACAGTTTCTTTGATATGAGTTACGAACCTTGCATTGATTTAAACAGTGCTAAAAGTCTGCTAGCTCCTCCAAGACGCGTGTCGTTTCAACGAACTCAAATATTGTTCTTTATAATGCGATGCTGAACTTCTTGACAGACGATGCGGAATGAGTTATAAAGATAGTCATGTTAATTAATAAATTGACCATAGGGAGCCTATTCAAGGTATATAAATATCGCAAATGGTTTGAATTTTGATTTGCTCATTTTTATGGTCGTTGAAAATGGGCGCTCCCATCCCGCGCTTCTTCTCAGGATCATGCGTAAAAAAACACCATTAGCGATAAATGGGGATAATTCTCAATGGCAATGTATTAGAAAAAACATTTATGCGAGCTCCTCGTGGTTCTAACGTCATTCAAAAACACGTGGACGTGAGATTCGTACCCTGTCATATACTTCTTTTAATAAATGTTCCGCTTTTTCAAGTTCCTTGTGATATTTCACATTTTGAAAGATTTATTGCTCTACTTTACACTTAACATATTTCGGTGAAACAACTCTGCTGCAAATGAAGTTACGGCTATGCTGATTTGATGACAGTAGCCAGAAGTCAAGTTAGTCACACCTCATGAGATTTTTTTTTTAATTTGGCGATGAAATTTATTTGTATATACTTCTATTATGTCATCTTTGATCAATTTTCGAAGGAATTACCTAATTTAGGTTATATATTCTCATATTCATTTTAATAGTGTATATGTTTATGAGGGTTTTTCACTTTTGCCTAAAGCTTGATATTGTAGCCCTCGGAAAGTTTGCTCAGGGGTTTGGAGAGAGCCTCTGGTCATTATTACGAGAATACACTCTTCTACTTTTTAATTGCCTTCTCGTACAAAAGACGACGTATTATTCAGAGAGCATGGTAGAAAGGAAAGGGGAAAATAACGAAAAAAAAAGCGAAATATTGGATGGAAAGGAGAGATAGGCAAATTAATTGTGATAGTTCCAGATGGAACAATACGAATTCACTTTTCTTTTTAATGGAGAATTTTTATTAAGTTAAATTGGACTCGACATGTTTCCTTTTCATTTATTGAAAAATGTTAATGTGATTTCGTGCTGTGGATGGAAATTCAATGTAAATTTTCGCCTCATCATGAATGGTTTTGAATGAATAGATGTATATTTTGACTTTCTACCAACTAATTTGATATTAGACATCTTGTGACTTAATCTAAACTAAAACTGAAAACTGAAATCAAAAAATGCATTTTTAAGCAATATAAAAAAATTAAATGATTTTAATATTACCGTTATGTAGACGACTTTTTAATCTGTTTTTCATAAAATGCCATTTTCGTCCTATCCAAACAGATTTACAATTATACTTGTTTTCTTTTAAAGTTATTTTGGTCTTAGACTAAAAGTTTAGGTATAGCATTTATATATATATATATATATATATATATATATATATATATATATATATATATATATATATATATATATATATATATATATATATATATGGGACCTTTATATAAATACAGAATTTATTTTATTGGTATATTGAAATTCAAAACAAATAAAAGCGAAGAATTTTCTGTTAAAGACTATTATTATGCAAATATCCTTTTTAGAAAGTATGTTCGAGGTATAATAAAGATATACTGTGATTTGTAGAAAGAACTAAGTACTGCTCTTGTTTAGAAAAGCGCTAATCCCAACGATGAATCCAAGTGAGAATGTCTGCAAGATTTCCATCTGTTCTCTTTTTTAGCTTTATCCAAAACGTTTAGAAAGAATCGGGGTGCTAAATCTGGTTAGTAAAACGGGTGTGAACAGACAGAAAGTCTGTCGTGGCTAAATACCAGCGAATTTAAACCGACTCTTTGTACGCCGCATTTCATGTTGAAGGAGAAAACCAATTTCAATTTTTTTCCATTGCATATGGCTCAAACTAGTTACTGGTTGTCCCAATAAAAGTGGGTATATTGTCGTTTTGTCTTTCCACTCGCTTTGCGCCTATACTTTTTACACATTTTCATCTTTATGCCGTTGAAAAAGGTGGCGCCGGGACTTCGACTGACTACTTATGAAGATAATCTTCAAAGGGACTCCGTCACCACCATGGACAAATTTCAATATTTCGTGGGTTACTTTGACACTGTTTTCGAATAAGTGGCAATGGGTTCTCAACAGATTCTGCAAACTTGAAATAGATTCAAACTAGTTTCTAGTTGTCTCAATAAAAGTTGCAGATTTGCACATTTTCATCTTTATGCCGTTGAAAATCTGTTAATGGATTCTCAATTAACTCTACTAATGAAGATACTCTTCAAAGAGACTCCGTTATCACCATCGACAAATTCCAATATTTCGTCAGCTACTTTTATATTTTTTTCGAATAAATGGCAATGCGTTCTCAACTGATTCTGCAAACTTGAAATAGATTCAAACTAGTTACTGGTTGTCCCAGTTAAAAAAATCTTTCTAGTGGTTTTTTGTCTCATTTTTACTGAAATTGGCAGGACATTCTCAGATTGGATGTCCCTATGGCTTGTTCATAGAGTCTGCAGTTGTCTTCAGCTAAAGCTATCATCTTAAAGTGGAATTTAATGTGGTAGTATCCTGTCAGAAGACCGACCACTAGTGTACTGGGATATCTAGATATCTTAAAAAGGTCCTTAGACTTGACTATGAATCTTTTGGATAGGCCTGAAGCGTTTCTCGAATTATACTCTATCTAATCCTTTATACATCCAGGTAGTTCGTTGCTGTTGTCACATTGGATAAAAACATTAGACATTAAACATTAAAAAATTTAATAAATATGGAGAAGTTTAAAAAAAATGGAGTAATATATCTTCAAACCTATCAAGCCTAACGATAACTTTCATACAAAAGATTGTATTTTGAGTTTTGGAGAATATTAACAGTGTACAATATATTTTCAAGAAATCTCTCCTCTATATTTTCCAGACTCTCCCTCGTTCGGAAAAACACGGCATCTTTAAGAGTATAATGTAACCATCGGGATAATGTATCATCTTTTTAAAGATATAATCCCCCTAGGAAAAATGTAAGATGTTCTTAAATTTTCGAGTTGTAAAATTCCACTTCTTAAGAAAATGTGAATACAAACTGTCGCTGTTGATCCTATATATATTTTGTGAAGTGATTTTATTATATAAGAAGATTTGAAACTATTATAAATATTTTTTTGCAATTGGATATTAAAATTTCTTGAAGTATTATTCCAGCCATTCATCTCAAAGCTTAGATATTTCTATTCACCTATATGAACTAATTAAAAAAAAGATACTTACACCATCACATCAAATACCAAAGGAATATGAGCTTATGATACCAAGATAGATATTAACAGTCACACATTGTTTATGAAGAAAAGGTCTCTACGAAAATGATATTATATGAAAGAGTTACGAAGAAGATAAAAGCGAAAGAACACCTCTATTGAAATACCTTTTCGGACTGGATCACTCCAAAAAGAAGTTTGATATCTCTAAATCAAAATACTATGTGGATCTCAGTAAGTCTATTTGTGTACTAACTTCATTACAAAACCCTACATTCCGTTACGATGACAAAGATTTTCCAGTTCACTTAGTTCTAAAAGTCTTCGTCATTTGGAGCATACGCAAAAGATGCTTCGATTGAAACACCTGAAAAAGCGGAGATCTAACTTTGTTGAAGCCAGAACAAATATAACTCAAGAACTGGAAAAAGGTTTCTGATTTGTAGACTACTCCATAGAGCATTTTAGCTTCATTTTCTATAAGTGGTACTGGATTGTTAAAAATAAGTTAGAAACTGATGCAATTATTGTATTTTGAATATTTGTTTGTTTTATTGTCAAATATTCACCTCTATAACCAATAAAATTCAGGATGCTCCTCCTTAAGTACTTAATCTTTCTTCTATGTACTTTTACAGCTGAGACTCTAACCTTTTTTTGTCTTCGAATTTCAAGTCTTGCTTACTTTATGTCGCCTTCACATCTTCTAACAATGCTTTTCTTGGTTTTCATCTGCACTCCTCGAGATCCATTTTACTTATTTAGTTTGCTATCGTTATAATGTTCGAACCTTGTCGGTTGTCCTGCAAAAGAAATACTAAGTTTGGATCCGATCCAGTTGAGGTAGAGCTATCTTTGAAGCTGAAAACTCATAATAAAGAATAAATTGATATATGGAGGGTCGGTGTTGTTTTCGAGGAACTGAAATGTGGATGTAACATGCACAATAGCTGTCGGAGTATTATAGGAAAGTGGTGAATCAAATAGAAATACAACAATCTTCACATATAGCCAGACAACCTTGAAAATAATAGAATCGCTGTGGTGAGAACTCACCTACGCCTCTGCTGAAGACCTGAACACTATGGAGTTGGAGCAGATAGATAAAAAAATGGAACGAAGGAACAGAATGCAGAAAAGACAGTTACAGAGCTCAAAGATGATCTTGACATAGGAATCGGGATAAAAAATCAGGAGAAATGATTGCACGATATCCATAGCGATTTGGCCAAGGTTGCTGCTCTACCAATGCCCAGCCTTGACGGAAAATGCTGTAGGATGAAACATCGTTACGAATAAATAGCAGAATTAGATAAAGAAAAAGTAAAAAGTAAAACTTCTTGAACAAATTCTTTCAAATTTCCTTCAACGACAAGCTGCACTTCAACCGAGTTCTGATATCAATAAATTTTGTAGTGTATCTCTGTATATAAGAAATTTTTTCATATGCTTTTTCAATTTCTTCATTTGTTTCAACAATATTTCTGAATGGAAATATTTTACTTATAAAATTGGGAGTACAAATACACATTTTGTAGAAAGAGTTTATAATTTTTGAGGTTTGATCTCAAATATTTTGTATTTGTAAAATTTTTCAGCACCCTGTCTATGGTGCATGAACTGCTACTCCTCTAACTCTCAGCAGCAAACAGAAAATGAGAAAACAACCAGTGCGGATTTTCAATTTGATTTCTTAAAAACTGGAATTCAATTTTTCAAAAATAAATTCCAATTAATATATTCCCGTTATCTTCCATTTCAATTAGCAAAAGAGAATAGAAATATTACTTACTGATTCTTTCCGTAGAAATTTATAATCAATATCGATTGGAAGGAAGAGAAATCATTTCTGATTCTTCCAAAACAATTTAAATCGTTTCCAATTTTTGTGAATGAATAAAGTCATTAATGAATGATAAGAGCATTGAAAATGCTTTTCGATTCTTTTATAATTATTGAAAAAAGGCGAGGGAATATAGAATCATCGTGCATACCTACTTGAGAAAGATCATTTTGACGTTTCAGTCGTTTTGCCACTTTCTTAGCCTGTATAGTCCCAATCATAATAGATCTATTTTAACCTCTATATTCTTCTAACTAACTACTTGGAATCAAAATAAGGGAAAATTAAGGATCAACAATTTAGTAAAAGATTATAAATCATTCGGTGCGTATGTGAATAATCGTCAGTAGCGCCCTTTGTATATCAAATATATGTAAATTCGTAAACATATAAGGATTCATGGACATGTCTAGTGCATTCATGATGAATTGAGTGATTAATTACTATTCCAATAATAAATTGACGTTTACTGTGACACCATACTGGGCTTAATTTATTGTTTCGAGGAAACCTCTCAAGATTGCTTGATTAACCAATTTGGGCTAAGCCCATTAAATTATATAATCAGCATATTACATCAGTTCATTTCCAGCTGTAGCTGCATGTCAATATTATAAATATGGAGTATGCAAGTTGTTGAAAGTATCTAAGTACCGTGTGAGCAAGGTAAGAACGTTCGACTCAAGAATGGATTATATTACAGCTTCAAGGAACAAAAACTTATAGAAAAAGACACACTAGAGAGGGTGTTTGAGAATATAAAATTAAAACAGCAACATTTTTTCGATTTTTCGTCCAGCAATACTGAATATGAAAATTCAAAGCAATTTAATTACTAACGAGAATGCTAGAGGGCGTTGTATATTTCATATATTGTGATTTCTATTGACTGATTTAAATAGAAACATATAAGTTTGAATAGGTCTTTTAAAAATCAAATAAATTAACATCAAAACTGCTTCGAGGAATATGTAAAAATTCCAAAAACAATGTAATAGGATGGTCCCAGAAGTACCTGTACCGGTAGTTGCTTGAAAAATATACAGTATATGTTCCAAGTTTGAAGACGCCACGTTGTTCAGTATTTGTTTGGCAGCCTTCAATATTGTAGGTTTTCAGTAAATTTGTAAAAATGGAAAAATTGGTCTTGGTTATGTGATACAATACTTGTATTTGGAAGGCTTTAGTCCAACCAATATAAAAGCTGAACTAGATTCTACTCTGGGTGAAACTGCTACTTCGTTATCAACAGTAAAATATTGGGTAGCAGAGCTAAACGAGGCCGTACAACCTGCGATGACCAGCATCTAAGTGATGGAGAAAATGAGATGACCAAGGAAACGTTGAAACAAAATCAACAAAGCGGTACTGGATGATCGTCGATTGAAAGTGCGCGAGCTAGCAGACATAGTAGGTATTACAAAAAGTGCAGTAAATAACTTATTAACTGGAAATTTGAAGATATGCGCAATATAGTTGTAGCGTTTGCTCACAATGGAAGAAAAACAGCGTCGTGAATATGTTTCCATCGAGTGTTTGTCAATGTTTCACAGAAATAAAATCGAATTTTTGCGCCGTTTAATAACCATGGATAAAACATGAGTCCACCACTTCACATCCGAAACAATAGAATAATCAAAACAATGGACTGAAAAGGGAGAACCAGCTACAAAGTAGGTTTTTTGGGATCCGCGTAGGATAATTTTAAATAACTTAATAACTTTGAGCGAAGAAATTAAGCAAAAACGGTCATACGGTGGTATGTCTTTCAAAGTTTCAGTAACTATATTTCATCTGTCTCAACTCCAATAATCTTTACCGTATTTTCAAACTTTAGATATTGTGAAAATACTAACGTATCCAATGTTACAAAGAAACGGCAAAGCTAGTAGCTTCAACAATTTGTAATTAAATAATTTAAATATAAGATTAACCCAATGTTTATGCAATTTTCTTTGGGATCAAATAAATTTGAATATCATCTTTGTTTAAAATATTGAATATTACGGAAGGGTGGATCTTTGAATAATTAATTTATAGTTAGCTGAGCTTTCTACCGTGACAGGTTAATCTCTTAGGTCTTTGTAGTCGGGAATTCATGTCAATTTTTAATCTCTTCCCTATGTTGGAGCAATGAAAGGAAAATTTCGTTCACGGGAGTCAATTAAATGGGGATGATGAGAAAGATGATTGATTAGTTTTCTAAATTTATTTACTGGGAATTTTTAATACACAGCCATCTTTTAGAAACACGTTAAAGTGGCGTACCTCTATAGTTATTCATTATATGTTCTCACTATATTTGTTGTTGATTTAATTGTGCATATATCCACCAAATATATGAATATTAGATCGTTGGTATCTCCTGGTACTACTATTCGAATAATTTTGTCTGCCGATGATGTAGCTTACGATGTTAGGTCAGATGGAACAGGTAACTTCGACCTAGGTTGACCAATTTAGAAACATAGTTAATTAACTTACCACCTTCCCATCTCTTACAGCAAATTTTCTAAATACTTCTAACCCAGAATAAGGTTTTTACTTTTTCTACTTCCAAATCTGCAGATTCTATATAGTTTCCCACCATTTGGCGTCGTTTTTCGTTCAATGACCAGTGACCAGTGACCAATCCAAGGTTTTTTGAGTTGGATGTTTCATAAATCTTATTATATCATCTGTATGTATCGCGAAATCATTTCTGTTCCATCAAATATCCAGATGTTGTTCTGAGTCATATATCAATAACATCTTTTACATTCCGTGTTGCACTTTTTTCACTTCTTAGTATCCCGATACCCAGCAGAGGCAGCTCTAGTGTCATAGAGTCACGAATTCAGAAGAGTGATTTTGTTGTTTTTAACGCTATTGTTTCAAAAGTTGTCAAGTTGTCTGTGTAGAATGTTCTACTTCTATTTAATACACCACTTGCCCTCAACCTCTTAGCATCCTTACGTAAATGTCTGTTTGACAGATATCACATCGAATTTTCATTTTGTACGACTTCTTCTATTCTTCTGTTATAGAAATGTTCATTTTTATCATTTCCTAGGAATCCGTTTAAGTGATTATATAGTCAGGGTTTTAGGCTAATAGATCCTTTAGTCTTTTTTCTTCTGTTCTACCTATTTCCTGCGGAATAGTTATATATCTGTTTCCAAAGGCTGCAGAATTGCTTCTAGTGCTAGTTGTGCAGTAGCATTGGTCACTTTCGTGACACTTTACTTGTTTCTTCTTATTCCTTAGATTCCTAGCATATCACTGAACCGTAGATTATGATAGGTCTAATGCTTGTGGTCGATGTAAGTTGTTAATGCTACTGTTATGTTCCCCACCTCAAAGCATTTTAGTCGCCATGTAAACAACATCGAGCGTTTGGTGTGAAAGTATTTTACCCAACCTGTAGCTGTGTAGCAGATCTGCGTAGTTTTTCTACTCATTTTGAAGTTAATCGCAATCCGTCAGCGCCTAGTGTGAATTCATTAAAGTTGTGGATGACAAATTTTGAAAATATTGGTGAATCAACGCACAAAACGAAAACGATTTTAGTGTCCGACTGCCATCCTGTGAAACGTTTTTGGGCATGGTTCAAGAAAATGAGATTTTTCACAATTAATTCACAATTATACTCTAATAAATCTAGTAGATCTGATTTGTTATTACTTCGTTTTTATATTTCAATCCTCATTTTTGATATACCGTTAATAAATTACAAATTCATCTCGTTGTAAGTTTTGGATAATAATTTTTTAGAAAGTTGTGGTATGCTTATATTATAAATAATAGAATTGCACCGACAAAAATAATTCAATTTCTAAAATGGTTCTGGCGCCTACAATTATTTACTTCACTAGATGAATTTATTATTTATTTTAATTCTTGATTCGGTAAAAAGTTGGCAAACTTGCAATGTCGACGAAACTACAAGTCGATCTTCCACTTTAAGCCGCCGAAGTGGCTCCAGTTGCATTTCAAAAGATGTAAAAATGAAATATTTGTAGAAAAGTCATACTAAAATTTTCCAAGAAATGATTTTCTAATTTTTGATGAACGTTCACATTAGAATCGTGAAATATTTTCAACAACCTCTTTAAGACCTTTGTAAAATTATTATTTCGACTTTGATGGTAAAAATTATCATATTGTCAGCTATCCTTTGGATTCCAATTATTTTCTACGGTCATGGATCTGAATAAATAGTAATCCGACGGTGCAAAGTACGGACTAAATGTTGGATGTGGTATGTATTTCTCAGTATATGTATTAATAGCTTGACTAGCTAGTTGTGAAAGACAAGAACAAAGAATTTATTCACATGTAAACATAAGAAATAAAAGTATCTACTCTCTATGCTTTGGTTTTGGTCAATTCTCTATATTTGCACCTATGATTGATTTCATCTAGGATCACCAGATTTTATAATACGCAATACCGGAATTGGCGTCTAAGGATGATGGTATAGAATAATTTTTACTTGGTGGTTAATACTTCAACGATGATGAAAGAACATGGTTGAAAATACAGGCGGCAACCTTCTATGAAGACGGAATACAAAAAAATTTCGATTGGTAATATAGAGCTGCCAAAACTCATTGTCAATTGACATTTACGTCGTCATTGCATTGAGTATTTATTATGTTAACATATTTAATTGATTTTGTTTCCATTTTAAAACTAAAACTATGTCTTGAATATTAGTAAAGGATTTCACTTTAAATAGTTTCACCAAATTATATAAATAATTAAATTGCATCTGAAGCATCCTTAAAAAGTTTTTATATGCTAATGAATCTTCTTACAGAAACTCATTGTTTAATAAATTTAGCAAGTTATAAGTCGAACTCTTATTCTCTTTTGAATCCAGGGCCTAATCCATTTCCGTTTTGGTTTATTCCGAGAAATGTTTAGTCCATAATAACGAAAAACCGAATAAAATAATTTCAACTAAATAAGGAGCCTGACCTATTACGGAGACACTGAAAATATGGTAGTGAATGATATTTATGTACAGTACAACAACCAAAACCATACAGAAACCACATCATGTCATACGGCCTTAAAATCATTTTGAGACCTGCTTCTTCTTCGTTTTCTTCTTTTACTTAAGGTTGCGAAGGCTCCAGCTTTCAGGGCTGTTCGGCTTGTTTCTTAGTGACTTTTAGAGACTTTTTATGCTCATGTTTGACTTTATTTACACTGTAAACTTGTTAATACTGACCAAGTTCTAGGTTTATAATTATGAAGCACTTAAAAATTTTGATATAAGTTTTATATTTTCACTGCTTGGAAATTTAAACACTATGTCTTGCACTGAGGATGGACAGTAAGCTCTAATCGTAGTCTTCAGAGAGCTGTGGAGAGAGTAAATATTAGAGCAATTTAAAGAGCCGTTATAAAACATTTTATGCAAAAAGAACACTGTCGCACAGTGGATGGAGCTTATTCTTAAGATTGTGTATAACTCTTTTCTAAATAAGTTAATTCCCGTGGAAAACCAGGGTTTTCTTCTCAGAGAGTTGATAAGTTGCATGTATAAGTTTCCTTTCAACGAGTCAAGTATTCTAAATGTTGAGTGCCACTTTTCTAGTATATTCTTTTTCAATGGGATGTTCCACATCTAAACGGGGTCCGTCAGGGAAGATGTAACGTCTGATGGTTCTTCATAAGTTTGCGAAATCGTCTGCTTTAAAATTTCCTTTAATGTGAAAGTGTCCTGGGATCCAGCCGATTCGAATGACTTTCCCTTGCTGATACAACTTATAAAGCAGTTCCCCAATTTTAGAAAATGATTGGAGGATGAAGAGGAGGATGTTTTAGATATGGAATTAATTGCGCTCTGGAAACCATAGAAGATTATAGCATTGGAGGTATTGGAATCGCAGATTTTTGCAATCAACTACTTGTTGAGATCTTTCGTTGTCATTTCAGCTAACCTTATACGGTTAAGGTATTCTACGTCTATGTCTTTTCTCTCTCTCTTACATATTTTCAAGTAAATATAACAAAATATTTCGTTATACTGATATCGTATTATATTGTTAGTTTCAAGAGGAACTGACGTGTAAGTGGTATTAATCACGTTTCGCTGGCAAAGTGGTAAAACGAAACCGCTGCGAACCTTTAATTAACGATATTGCTAAAGGTATCAAAACAGCGGCAAGGTTTTGCGTTCGACATGTCAACCGTCGCGCCGTTAAACATATACTAAAAAAGACAACTTATAGGTACATTTTTTTAATTAATACCCGCAGTAATGACCAAATTAAAAATAATGTTAAAATATAGAGACATAAAAATGTGAACTAAAGGTTATTTCAAGCTCTTAAAAAAAGAGCAATTGTTTGAAAATGTTGGAAATCAATCGTGCAACCTTATTTGCTTCTATCAATAAGGATACAATACATTTCTATTGTTCGTATTCTATGAATTGATAGATAACTTTGATTTATTTACTTGTGGTAAACTGTGAAATAAATTTCATGTTTCATTAGTTTTTATTCACGAACATTAGTTTTTATTTGACTCGAAATAGCGTAGGAATGTATAATGGTCATAAATAAAACAGACTATTGGCCACAAACGGTTAGAGAATATCCAGTAGCGAACCAACACGCTCGCCACAAACGAATAATAAAAATAACAAGAAGTTACAGAAAATAATTTTAATGCTTTTTTATTTGAATATATTATACCCAGTGACATAAGAAGTAGGTATTATACCTAGGGAAAATAATAAAAAGAAAAAAAAAACATTTACAAGGAATTTTATTAACATGTACTGAAAAATTAATAATGTGGGTGATTTAACATTTTAATTTATTCCAATACGACAGTTGCTACTTAGGTTTTGAGATATGGCAACACTGATTTGAATATGTCAAATCTGACATTGTCATCACAAAGTTTGACATTTTGAATGGTGAACGTACTCAGAACGTGTGGTCATACGAGTGCTATTTGAGTTGTTTACTGATACTTGAAACATTCATCTTGAAAAAAAAATGGAATTTTCGTACTGTTCTATAACTTACGACGTAGATTAAACCAACAGCAGTGTGCCGATCAATTCGCTTCGATTTTTGGTGATGAAGCAACATCTCGAGTCACTGTGTTTCCCGAATTAGCACTTCGCTACAGAATAAATTTCGCGAAGATCGATAACTATCGACTGTATGGTTCTTTCAAGACCAGCCAAATCCAATAAAAGTTTTTCGCGCACGAAGCATTTCGAAGCAAATGGTCGCCGGTTTTTATGGAATAACTGAACATTAGAGCAACGTAAAAAGGAATACCAAACTAATTACAAAAGTACTTACACCTATTGCGAGTCCTACGGTCAAATATAAAATGAAATAAATAATGGATTTAATTGGGGTGTATTTAAACAGAAATTTTAATTTTAAACGACAATAATGGCATTTATGACGTTACTCAGGCATAATCAAAAAAACAAGGAATATTAGTGATAACATGTAATAATTTAAAAAGCAGCTAATTCTTATCAGAGGTATTCCTATGTTTTCAAAAAAGTTAACTGATATAATGGTTGCTTTTAAGAATAAAATAAATAAGATAGTTTTTCTGGAAGGAAATCCATAAAAGTTTTTCTTAAGATTTATACCGACTTGTGAATCTAAAATGTTCACGGCATGTTTAGAAGATTTGGCATGCCGAAAAGTCTTTTACTAATGATTGGTATAAATCACGAGTGGGAAATGCGAAGAAATCCAGCGGATAAGTTCGTAATTGAAAAAGTATCGTAGTAAAACATTTATCTTTTTAGTTAGTTTTTTTAGACACAGATACGCGATGGCGAAGAAAATAAAGTGCGGTGTTATTGATCATATTTTGATAAATATCGAAATAGGTTGAAACGTTAATTTTTACCTGGTTCCTGAAACTAATTTTGTATTAAAAGAAATCTAAAATTAAGTTAAATTATCACGAGATACGTGTAAAAGATTTAAGAAGCAGTAGTTCAAGAAATGTATAGAGAAGTCGATGCACTTTACAAATCGATTTGAGGTTATCAGACTGGAAATATAATAAAATGAGGTTATGTTGGTGCATTTTTTGATCATTTTTTTTATCAAAAAACTTGAGTCATTTGGGATGTGGCTCTATCGACGCATCTTGAAGATAACATAGACTGACAGAATCACCAACGACTAAGTACTAAGACGTATTGGTCGCAAAAGAAAGCTGTTGACAATTGTTAAGATAAGAAACACATCTTACATAGGACACATTTTACGCAACGACAAATATCTACTGCTACAGAACATAATGCAGGGTAGAGTAGAGGGAAAAAAAGGCATCGACAGGAAGAAGAAATCCTGACTCCGTAACATAAGAAAATGGACAAATCTCAGCGTCAAAAGTTTCATGTTGCAAGGGACAGAGGCGCATTTAAAAACGTGGTCGCCAACCTTCAATGAGGAGACGGCATGAGAAGAAGAAAGATGTTGGTAGGTGGAGAGTGGTACAGTAACAATTGAAAAGTACTACGAAGTGTAGTACTGAATAACGCGAATTTTTTTTGGTTCTATTATTGTCCGAAATGCAAAAAGTTAAGTCGTTTGTGGAATTTTTAGATATAAATTATATATTCATCTAATCATTTAACCATTTTTTTTTGCCTCAATTTTCCAGATCTTAAATATCTATACTTCTATTCGTTTTAAACATCTTCTGTGTGAGGAAAACAAGCCAGGATGATGTTTGGATTTAGTGAAGTTAGAGAAATTTTTGAGATATTTGAACAAGGGCGAAACAAACCAAAAGACCGCAAGATTCTTGCATACTCGGTCTGGATCTTGCGGATTTCAAGCTCGTATTGGTGTTTTGCTTTTCCAGCAAGACCAAGACTAAAACGACGAGATCAAGACCTCATCACTATTATATTATATTGTCAATATTCGCTATTGGTATAGAAGGAAACAAGGGCCAGGAATCACGTCTTATAGTTCGTATAAAAACTGCTAAAACTATTCCAGACGTGTATTTGATACACATTCCCTGTGGTTTATATTTATGAACGAGGCGTATCACTACAATGAGTTCTTCAGTTATTTCATTAGTAATATTGCCCAACTTCCAAATTTTTTTTCCATCGTATGATTCATTACCTTCGCTTAGTTTATAGGATTCACATTATTCACAGCAAACAAAACCAAGTGTTTAGTTTTTTTCTTGTAATTTATTCCTTTATCTGCGTCCATACCGGTTTAATCGGGTTTTATCGCAATGATATGATGGATATATAACCACCGTTTTTCCACAATGTTTGTCTGTAAATGATTTAAAACACTATACCTTGCAGGTTGTAACGAAACTAAATTGTTAAAAATAGACAATTTAGACTTCCTCACTGAATGGAGAAAAATACAATCGTATTTTAGGTGAAATTTGTTGGGAAGATATTAAAGTGAAACAAAATTTTCAACCTTAATGGCAAATTGGTACCTAGTTATCGAAAAAAATGTCATATGATTTGTAATCTTCAACACACATGGCTGTAATATCGTTTTAATATTGTTCTTTACAGTTTATGGTTGTATGTAGACTAAAAAAAGCTTCGTACTAGCTCAGGGAGATGTATGAAAATTTTAGAAGATATTAGATTTTGGTTTATAAGTTGAGTTTTATTACTCCCTCGTCCATAAAAACTGACTATAGCAGTTTTTTCAATAAATTATATATTTTATTGATATTTTTCCTGTAAAATAAGTAAAACAACACTGATCTGGATGCAGTTTTCGGCTGATTGGTTGACAATAGCGCGAGGTAATGGATTAGTAACAAAAAGTTTCAAGGTATCAGAAAGTTTCAAGGCATTTTCACTTCTTCTCTACCACCCGAAAACAATATCTCGTATAAGTACTGCCTTTAGTAAACTAAAGTAAAAACTTCTAGCGACAAAAATTTGTGTAACACCAATAAAAACAAAAGATTTTCACAAATTTTAAATAAAGAGATCTTGAAAGATAGAGGGACAACGATTCATTAAATAATATCTCTATTAATTCCAAATGTATATTTTTAGATTTAGTAAAAATAGTTTCATTGCCCCATTTCATTTTTATATTTGTTGTAACTGTTTATGCTAAAAGACAGAAAGCAATTTCGAGTTCAATACACGTGAGAAAAGAAGCATGCCGTTTATAACCGACGTCTCTGTAATTGTGTGAAAAAAGCATATGCTCACAACCAAAATATACAAACAATATGCGTCGAATACGAAGAGTAAAAAAAGCCTTTGGCATAATCATTTTGTGCTGAACAAAAATAAACGTATCAGGTGCGTTAAATTTGTGTACATTCCGAAACCAGCGTGATATACGTGAGAACTTATACGCAATTCAATTAATTTATTATCGTTTCTTCACCGCATTATTCGGTTTCGACGTACTTCTGGACTGTTTATTTTTCTGATTAAACGAGGTTTATGGTGATTTCAGTGCTAAACTTTAATTACCAGTACAAATAAACATTCCATACTTCATACAGAATGACACCGACCATGCCACGGTCTTATAAACATCGTTTATTTTTGATCATATGAGTTTAAAATTTTCCAAAGGTGTATGACCTGAGGTTTCTCGCACACTTAATTC
This sequence comes from Diorhabda carinulata, assembly GCF_026250575.1. Taxonomy (NCBI): domain Eukaryota; kingdom Metazoa; phylum Arthropoda; class Insecta; order Coleoptera; family Chrysomelidae; genus Diorhabda; species Diorhabda carinulata. Next base: position 7,198,534 of record NC_079464.1, on the reverse strand, counting down.
AAAGTATTCGTTTATGTATACGGCACTTTAGAGCCTGAAGACTTATGTCTAGATTATTTTTTACAATTAAAAAAATTAACATAATATTTATTCCGAAATCTTAAAGCTCTATTTTGGTCTTCATCATCCTTCTCAAATCTGATGTTAGTTAGCACTCTTTTCCATTTCTTTTTTGTCCTGCCTCTACTTATTCTAATTCCCTCTCCTTCCATTTATGCTCGCTTGGCAATTCTGTTTGGATTCTGCACACATCGTCCCATCATCCGTATTCGTAATCAGCACAGCAACAGTCGGAAGATTCAACTTTTTAAAAATGATATACCTCGATTTCCGTCTTGAGAAGTCTCTTTTCCACGTCATTCTTTCTTTGACGTTGCAATTCCATGTATTTTTTTTTCGCCCTTCACCTTAAGGCCAAATCTTTTTGATTCCTCCTCCAGTTTACTATAGACTTTTTTCAAATCCCTCCGAGATCTAGAATATCTATAATGCGAGGTTGAAAAGTAAAGTGGATACGGAGCTCCCTGCTTTTGCTCTCTTTTCCTTGGAAACTGATAGTCTTCCATTAGATAAAACTTTGATCCCAGTTCTCTCTAAAGCCTCATACATAATCCATAATTAGTATTTATATATTTGAGATACGAAAAGGACGAAACCTCAAAACCTCACAATGTTTTGTTAACAGACTCATAACAGTTTTTATCGTTTTCCTTATTCTACCGTGAGGTATGACCATTGTTCTAATATATATTGTTTCATTTGTCTTTAAAATGACGAGTTCTTCCAACATATCTTGAACAATGTGTAGTAGCCTCACAAGCGTTCCGATAAAACACTTGTCTTGGCCGTTTCGTCCGCTTTGTCGTTGCCCTTATGCGGTACCTAGATCATCATGACTTTACTTCCATCACTTATGGGATTATGCATATTCAGAGAACATACACAATCCCATTAGATTCGAGTTAACCCATACAGAATCACGTGCATACATTTGTAAAGATAGCGATTGCGCGTTATATGTTTTCTCCCCTTTTGAGTTCATCCTCACAAGTGGCCCGCTGTTTTTTTACTATTCTTCATTGTTATCTCTCATTCTGATCCTCTATGTATTTCCTAAGGTATATCTGCTGAAAATTTTTCTCTTGGAAACTTCATCTCCATTTTGATTCCCCTAGTTTTATTTCGATTTAGGTGCTTACTATTTGTTACAGATCTCTATTCAGTTTGCTTCAAATTATCTGTAATCATTGGCATTATTGTTAATACTAACCAAACCATTGATATTTTCCTTCTATACAACTCTTTTATTAATTCTGGAATTTATTCCTTAAAATTTTTTCTACGGTGTATTATTTTGTTTTCCTACTTATCACAGTCCTTCAAAAGTATTCTTATAAATGTATTTTTACCAGTGTATGTTCCACCTTTTGAGTTATCGTCATCAGAATCCATCCGATTTTTATGTAATCGACATGTTCGGTTCAGTTTTTTTAGAACTATACACTTCAGCGTGAACGGGCTTTGTCTTCTCTTGAAGTTAATATTTTAACTCCAATTAATGGTTTCCATTGTTTCCAAGGTACAAGTCCATCTTTGTTTCGTTAAGTAATTTTCATTGGATTCTGCTTGTCTTTGTTATTTGATAAATAAGGACTTGTGCGTTGATTAGTTTTTCATTTTAAATGTCTCACCTTAACAGCTAATTATATTTATTTTACGAATTTCTTGATATTATAACAGATTTTTCATTTGTAATTACTGTTTCTCATCTGATACTTTATGTAATTTTCAAGCCACTTGTATGTTCTTAGCTATTATTTGCACTTTATTTTTATAGAATTTGATTTTTTACTCAATATTGTTCATATTTGACGTAAAATTTTTGTCTAGTGAGAATAGACAAAAGTCCCCGGGCGCTAGATCTGGAGAATACTGTGGATATGGAAGCAATTTGGAGTTCAATTCTACCTTTGTTTTCATTGAATTGTGTCATAGTGTATTGACTTGATGAGACAGCACTTCTCTTCTTCTTCAAATAGTTTCGCTTTTCCGGGATTGTTACATAATAGTCGGTGTTTATGGTTTTTTTAAAGATAGTTAATGAATATTATACCATACCATACAATAATTCTGATGACATTTCCATATCGACTTTTTCGTCATTACATCATTTGGAATCGCTTCTTCCCAAATTATTTTGTGGACTTTCTTGATGTTTTCGTCGGTTACATGTTTATGGCGTCCAATTTTTGCATCGTCCTCGGCGCTCATTTTGCCTGGTTTAAACCAATTATTAATGGTGGATTTTTCTGAGACAAGTATCAGCTTCTACAGTGTACTTATGGCTAAAAAGCAATATTTTATTAACACAAGAAATTTCTTTTTACACATTTTCTAAAACTACCCGAAGTAGCTTCACTCAAAAATACTGTAAATTCAAAACTAGTAGTATGATAGCTGTCAAATTCATACACGTGTCTTTCGAAAGTTGAGACTGAAAATCATATGGATTTAATACTAGCATTGCCATCTATGTGTCAGAAAGGAGTATCTCAGTACTTCCATTGATTGCCAAATATAAAGGAATGGATATTATTAACTATTTCTGGAGTTGTTACAGAAAATGACTGTCCTGGACGTACTTTTAGTACAATTTTTCCTTGGTTCCTTTAATCGTTTTTCATCCGACGTACAAGTTCATGATTTCGATTTTTTCATGCCATGATTAATTATATAGAGTGAGTTTTATAATGTAGACATTCATTCCGATTTCACTTTTACTGATAATATCTCCTTGTACGATTTTTGAAAATTTTTGTGCGCAACGGTTTTGTGATACAGCCGGTATTAAGGTTTAGTGTCGGTAAGTTAGTAAAAAGTTGATTTGGATAAATCCTTTACCGAACCAGTTTCGTTAAGCTTTTTCACTAATTTACTGCGAAGAGATCTTGTTATGGGGTTTCGATTAGGATATAAATTATTAAAGATGTTACAAGTTTCTTGTAGACTTCTACGCCTATCACCTAATATCTTTAAAATATCAATTCGTTCTTTTTCACATAAACGATCCATTGTAACTTTCAATAAACTTATACAATATACAAACAATAATAATTTATTGAAATGTCAAATTAGTTATTGTATTATTTTAACTTCGGCGGGGTTAACGCAAATGTAGCTATAACTCTATATTTTTCCAGAAAAAGGAAAGATGTAAATACCATCATAATACCGGCCATATCACAAGACTCTTGTACACAAAAATTCATGAAAATCGTACAACGTGTTTCCGAGGTTATTGAGGCGTTCCATACATAAAACTCACTCTATATAAAAAAAGAGGAATTATCAGTAAAAGTAAAATAGGAATTAATGTCTATTTTGAGAAATGAGTAAACGGAATCGATATCATTGGAAAAGTGTCGATAAATATTTTTTTCTTTGTAGAAACTTATACTTATAACACCAGCTTCGTATTGAGAAAGATGCGGAAAGGTCTATGAAAAAATATTGTAAAAAAATCCAATATCATCACACAATTATTAATCTTGAACGGAATATCCTTGCGCGTTTAGGAAAGCTTGTCACCATGCCGCGCAACTTGACATGGTTAAAATAGAGTTTTTTTCATATACAAAATTGTTAATTCATCATCACCTCGCGAATAATCCAGGACAAAGTACCAAAGGGTTTTTCTAAATATATTTCAATAAGGACGAAACACCGACAATTTGTTAAATTTGACATTCCTTTGATATAAAAGAAGATTATTAGATTTACTAATACAGAATACATCGTTTGAACTTAATATTTCATTACTAAAAAGATTTAGTTTTGCTGAGGAACTTAAATAAAAAAATTGTATTTCATTCTGCCAGTCGAGGAAAATATAGAACAACTTTTTATTATATTCATTTTTTAAACTATGTAGTCGCATAATTATGTTATTCTATATAAAGTTTATAAACTGTATAATTTATTATTTGAAATAATTATATCGCATCTAGTTGACACTTTGATTACTTACCACCAGTAAGTAGTCAAAGTGTCTTTCTTTCGGCGGATTTTTTTTAAATGAATTGAAATCTTCCTCTTTAAGTTTCTACGCTTGTGAATATTTAATTTAATTCCATGACGAAATAGGTACCAAGGGATTTAAAGTTGTAATCGATTATTGTCATCGGGAGTGTCGTTAAATTACAACTATTGTCTCTAGAAATATAAAAGCGCAAATTTTAAACGGTTACCGTTGTACTTTTTTTCCCACTATTATTTCCTGTTCGTCACTTTATTATTTACTGTATCTTGGCTTCAATACAGTATTCAATACATTATAGAAGACTATCGATAGACCAATGTGGAAAACATGGATTTTTGTAAATGAGTGATTCAGACATAGTGTAGAACAACCCAATTCATTGGGGGTTGTTATATCAAATTGATTGGAAAAGACGCTGATTATGTTAACGACTTGTATTTGTTGTAGCTACAACAGATATGCCCCACTGATATGAAGATCTTGATTGGATATAGTCTCTGATGTAGAAAGGGCTTTTTTTGGTGCGGATGAAACATCTGTTCTTCTTGTGGTGCTGGTTGCTACTGGAACCACAATTGACTGGACCATGACTCTCAGAAGTAGTTTTGAGGACGATTTTGAGGAATGCCAAATACAATTGAAGATGGATGACTGTCGTTTCTTTCATCAGTCTGTGTTTTAGTTGAACCTCTAGGAACTCGCACCCTGGACGAACAAATTTTATTAATGTATCGCTTAAGCAGACGTCCAGAATCTAGTTTCACCATATAATGGCGCGAACCATGGTACTTAGTTACAACGCTAAATTGTCTGTTTCTTTATTATTGAGGTAAAGACGTAAAGACCCTCTTCCCTCTGACAAGGAACGTTCAGGCGTTTATATTTTAATATATTTTAATTTTTCTGCATTTGTTTTTCTTACAATATGATTTGTTTTTTATAATTAATATATTCTATTGTATTATAAAGAAATACATAAATGTTGCTTTATATGCTGTAAGTGTTTTGCATTAAAGAAAGAGTATTTGGCAAATGAAAAAGGCTATGGGTCTCTAAGACCCGGTGTCCTTTTTGGTATAATGATTTTAGGCACTCCGACTGGAAAACATGAAAATCGACATTACTTAATAAGACACCCTCTGTATTGTTTGGCGAATACCTACAAAAGCACGACTGAAGAATAAGGACCGATCCATAAACTTGATATTCCGTTTGCCGTTGCCGTTCGCGATTGACGTTTTTGCCGTTCACGAGTGACGTTTGCCGTTGCCGTTGCCTTTCGCGAGTGACGTTTGCCGTTAAACTTCTATTTATCCTATTCATAAACTTGACGTTGCTGCCGTTAACCTAAACATTTTGTTATTCTTCTGATATTTTTAGGTTTTTGTTTGTAATTTGGTTTTTATTGGCGATATTATGGAAAATACGAAGATATTTTTTATTGGGAGCATTAGGCAAAATCACGTGATGAAGCAAACGGATGTGATTGGCTCTTTTCTATTGCTACGGAAGTTGCCACGAACGGCAGACGGGAAAAGATAAAATTCGTTTGTATTGAAAGTCACCAACGGCAGAGGGCGATGTTAAACGGCAACCCTTAATGGTCTTATGCATTTAAATGTTTTTAATGTTGTAAAAGCAAACTTCAACGGTAACGGCAAAGGCAAACGGAAAGTCAAGTTTATGAATCGGCCTTTAAAACCAGAGAAATCCAAATGATTTTCATTAATAATAACGTCACTATATAAATATTAGGTTAATGTATCCGAAATTGATGATTGATACGTCGATCTAATTTAATCTTTTTTGTTCAACTGATTTTATTAAACGAATTCCAGTAAAAGTGTATTTGCTTTACCTAGAAAAGGAAATTAGATTGCGGAAACATCTGAATCGTCTGTCGATAAGATAAAATTATTTATTTAGCAATAAATATTAGTTTACTTTTAGCGATAAACTTCATTTCAAAACGAAATTTGATATAAAGATCAAACTGAATACTTATAATATATTTCCTTATAAGTATCTGTTGACAGTCCAGTTAACAACGGTTTTTACCATCAAGACGTATCGATTTGCTCGAAATTTCAACAATAGATAGTAAATATCTTGAAAAGCAAAGTCTACCCTTTGCCGATATGCCGTAGAAATCGATAAAAAGCATTCTAAGCACAAATGACTCTATGAAGTTTTTTCAAAAAATCAATACTTTTTGACTTAACTGAAATTTTTACAAAAAAAGCATATTTTTAATCGATTTTTCGCAAATAACTTTATATTTTATCAAAAAACTATAAGGAGGTTTTAAAAAAATTGGAAGAATGTTTTTTTTTGGTTATAGAGCCAATACAAACCGAGTTATGATTTACTCAAGGTGGAACTTATTTAGTGAACCGAAAATTTTGAAAAGTTAAGAGTGGAAAACGGTCAATTTTACAAAAAAATATATTGAATCTTTTACGAAGAAATTTAAATAACTATTGAAATGAGACTTTGTAATACAAAAAATAAGATGAAAAAAAGATAGAATCCCTCCATTTCCTGGAAAAAACATTTCTACCCTTGATATTGCCACCCTAATTGAAATAAAATGTAATAAATTTGCAAATCACTTTAATTGAATACACATAAAAGGATAAAGAAGTTTAAATGGTTTTTTTTTTTATTTTTTCCTCAACATCAAAATTAAACGAGATATAACCTTTCAAAGTTCACAGTAGCGTATCATTGGTAGCGTTTTGAAGCTCTTTGAACGTTTCCCTTTTAAAAATGAAGGGTATGTATTCCAAGCCTAATAGATTATAAATTTTCCTACAAAATGGTTTTCCAATCGACTACCTGGCTCAAAAATTAAGGGTTATACCTAAAACAAACTAACACATTTTTTTTTTATTTCGTAGCATTGTAAAATTTTTGTAACTTGCAATGGATATTCTGAAATTGCAAATTATCTGATCGGTGATCCAATAACTGATGAAGAAGGCGAAGACGAAAATACAGATGATGATTGTTAACTTTTATATATTTTCTACACTAATTTGTTAATTTCCTTAAATTGACATGTAACACATATGAAACACAAACTACAATCTTCACAATTTTTAAAGATTTCAATCATTTTTCTATGAGGGGTAATTTTTAAGGGATGAAAATATGCAAAATAATCATTTACAAATCAAGCACTACAAAAAATATCAATTTAACATAAGTAAAATTTTAAATTTTATAAATAAGATTATAAATGTTTTTTTTTCAAATGTTTTGCATAAGGGTGAAAAATTTGTGATGAAGAAACATTTGAGCTGAATATAATAAGAATACTTTTAATATAAATTGAGGACGATAAAGTATTATAATTTTTTTTTTTTTCCAATTTAACAAAAGAAGGATTGGTTTTTAACGGTTGGAATACATAAATAGTATCCTAAAAATATCACGCCTTGTTATTTTAACCCTGCAAATGTTTTTTAACTTTCTAAATGCCTTAACTTTCATTTTATTGAAGTTTAACAATAAGGGGTAGTTTCCATCACTTAGAATAATTTGCACATATTGGCATTTTGAAATGAAGGATAAATAGAACTTGATTCCAAAATTTCAAATCCATGCGTCTTGATGGAATTCTGTGGTAATACCATATTTTCACCGTTGTTCACTGGACTATAAAAACATGCGATAAGAAAGACCAATATATAACAGTAAGTTCATTTACGCCACAACGAATTTAACTTCTGTATTTGTGGTAATACCAGGTGGATGAATGTTTGTAAATCTTCTAAAATCTTTTGAATGTCTTTTCACATAATGGAAATTATTCAATCGATCATTTCGTTCCATCTGTTTACCGGTGTTGAATATATGAATCAATTTTATTTAATACAGGGGAACACGGTGGCTATACAAATGGACCTCCCTCTTCTTCGTGATCTTCACTTATTGTTATAGCAGTATCATCGGCTATCGTATAAGGTTCTAATTGTGGAATATCTCTAGTATATAGAATATAAAGGACTAATCCCAATACATTGCTTTGTGGTACTCCTGCATTTATTTCTTTCATGTCAGTATAAGCGCCTTTTTGTTTGATTCTACAAGTTCTATTAGAAATGTAAGATTTTACTAGTTCTGTAAACTGTTTGGGCCAAAGTTTCCAAATTTGCGGTGTAGTACGTCATGCCAGATTCAGTCAAATGCCTGCTCACGTTTAGAAAGACAGTAAAACAGATTTTTTTTTTGTTTTAGACATTTCTCTAATACAAATGTAATCCTATCGATCTGGTTAGCAGTGGGGTGGTGGGCTGAAGCTAACCTGATGATCTGGAATCAAGTTTTTATCTTCAATAATTAGCTTTATTATTTATGTAATGATATTTTGAAAAATTTTGATATTCTACATTTTAGTGATATTGATACGATGAAACAACTTTCATTGTCATCTCTGGTATGATGAGAACATATTTAAGTCTAAAACATATATATAAAAAAATGAGTCTGAAATCTACTAGCGAATTGCTAAATTAATTAAGTATAACCTGGAGCTTTGTTAGTATTAATATTTTCTTTAACTTCTTCTTCATGCGGTTGGAAAGATGTTCTAAGTTATCCTCCAAGTCTAGGAGTCTTTTTATACTTTTTATTGTCTAACATTTGCTTTTGTCATCAAGGGAGAAGTTTGATGAAATTAGGAATCGATCATCTGAATATTAATGAAGGAAGTATTTTAATAAATGACTAAAAATAGTTGAGATTATCAAATAGGATACAATTTTCATTTTAATATTGTTTCGAGTAACCCCCACACATTTTTATCCTTCTTTTCTACTCTGATTGCATTCGGATATTAATTTTCCCAAAGATTACACTGAAAACTTTCGTAAGCTCGTATTTAAAATGTATAAAGTTGTATTCGTATCACAGAAAATGTTGGACAATTAAAAATTTTGTAAAGCCAAAAAAAAAAAATAAGCATAGACGGAAATGAAAGATTTTTTCATTTTCAGAGTCGGCGATTTTTGTAATATAATTGCCATCACAGATACAAAAGACTCTTCAACTTTATTGTTGCTACTTGAAGATTAAATTGTTCAAAATAATCGTTATCCTATTACAAAGTTAAGAGAAATGTTATAAATGTATATAATATAAAAGATGGAACGATAATTATAACTTTTAATGGCGGCTGGTAATTTGAATCTGTGTGATTAATTTTTCATGAATACTTTGTTAATTGCTTATAGTGAAATTTCCGAAATTTCGACGTTGCTTTTTAATGAAGCCCTTTGATCCTGTTCATCGCGAATCACATTTAATTAGAAGCCTCTTATATGATTGATGCTAAATTTTAATAACCTATAATGACAACAAGATCATATTTGATGGAATTTTCGATGAAAAAACATTATAGTGTGCAGACAAATTAACTTCTGATAGTACCAATTACTTTTTATTTAGTTTAATTTGGTATTTTATTATTAATACATTAACACCAAAGCTAAGCTTGCAAACTTTTGATAAAAATAATAATTCTTTAGTGTGATAAATTCAATAGGTCGTTTTCGAATCAGGTGTATTCTTACTGTATCCTGTGAGACGCCGAACATGCGCACTGAAGAAGCTGTAGCCGCTGTACCGAAAAAAAAATGAAGAAGATCCAAATTAAGAAATCCGTTGTCGTTCTCAGCAATGGGGTTGTGTCCCTCCACTTTATGGAAGATTTTATGAAGAGTCTTGGCTTAAAAGCTTTCAAATTTAACTCGTACAGATATTAAAACCAAACTATCATCGTATTCGGTATAATCCGGCAAAAAGGCTGAAACACAAATTAATACAGAAGCTGGCATGAATAAAGTAGCATTACCGCCTTAGTATACTATGGACGCAAAATGTGCGAGCGCAGTTAAAGTCTAGCGCGGTTGAAATGACGGGCGTCTAGAATCAAAGTATAAAAACATGAAACACGAGCATTCACCGTAGATGTACAGCGCGTTTACCTCTCGTCAATCATTGCAACTGCGCTAGGTTACACCTTGTACGCACACTCTGAAGACGATATCTTATCGAAACGTCCAATTTACAAATCAATTTCCTTAAAGAACCTCTTGGAACATTCAAAAAATCATTTTTTTTTCCGAAAAAATTATGTAAGTTTATGTATTAAAATATTAATTGAAATGTTTATCGCAAGGTGTGGCAAATATCGACTTGTTTCATTAATATTATTATATTGTAATCCAAATGTAAGCTAGTTTGTACAAAAATATTTTTTAGGCTTATAAAAAATTGAAAGTATTCTCTGTATTTCATGTGTGTTCTGCTTCAAGGTGCGCGCGTGTTCTAATAAATTATTCATAAAATCTATTTTTTCATAGTTTCTTACACCCTTTTAGTCACATCGAACATCATGTATTTTGTTCATTCTACCTTCCTATGTCACATTAATGAGAGATAGTCTTCACTTTCATTAATTATATTTGCAGATTCATCCAACAAGGGATGCGTTTATTCTATGTAGGTTGTAGGTGTCCGGTATATTTTTTCCACTCTTTTTTAGCCTTATCCCATGATATTTTTCTTCCCATATTTGCGACATTTGTGTTTTTCCAAGGTTTCCTTGAACGTATTTTTTCTTTTCCGTTTCTCCAGCTTGTTAAATCCTTTTCGCCGGTCAATTGCTCTCTGCTCTACAGAAATGTTCAAATTATTCAAGCTTATTTTTTTAATGCTTTAATTACTGATTCTATATTCTCATATATTCTTCAGTCTGAATATTTGAAACTCCTCACTTGTATATATTATTTTTGTCTTATTAATATTCATGTTGTCAATTTCAAAACGTACTTCCATGTTAATAAATTATAATTAATTATATAATTCCAGTTTTAACGAACACCAGCATATGTCAAAAATACATCCAGAGGTTCCATATTTCTTTATCCTATTTGTATTTATTTCACTTTCGATTCTACTTATATTAATACAGTGGAACCTCTCTAACTCGAACCTCCTTCACTCGAAAACCTCTCCAACACGAAAAAAAAAAATTTTGTCTCGTAACTCGAAGTCTGATCGACCGACAAAGTCCTTTATTTTTCAATATTTAGCCCCAATAGCCTCTATAACTCGAAGGGACACTTCTCTGCAACTCGAAATGCGAAAATGTAAAGCCATATAAATATACGAACGTATAAGTTGGCGTTTGAAACTGAAATGTCTGAGCATTCCTGATAAAATAAAGGTTATTGAAGCTATGGATCGAAGTGAAAAAAATAAGCAATACATAGCAAAAGACTTTGGCAACGATTTTGAATTGTAAAGACGAAATTTTATCTCGATTTTATGAAGGTGACTGTAGTCGTAAAAGTAAGAGAGAGGCCAAGTTTTGAAGAAGCTACGTTGGATTTCAGGACCAATCTTGCGCGAGAAAGCTGAACAATATGCAAAAGATTTAGGCTGTGACAGTTTTAGAGCTAGTAACGGCTGGCTGCAGAAGTTTTAGCAGAGGCGCGACATTGTTTTTCGTAAAATCTGCGGTGAGAATGCCGATGTAAACAATGACACATACATGTGACGATTGGAAGCTAAAACTGCAAACCATAATAAGACTTTGATGACATTTTCAATGCCGATGAGCTAGGTTCGATAACTGTTTTAAAATTATGTTACAATAAAATAATAATAAGTATACACATACACGTGCTCTTTTTATGTAATTTTAGATTTATTTCACAAATTTCAACCTGACAGCACATTAACTTTTAATACTGAATCATGTTTTGGTGGAAAGCACAGCAAGGAAAGAGTTACAGTGCTATTAGCCGCCAATGCAAGTGGTATTGAAAAATTGAAGCCTTTTCTGATTGGCAAATAAGCAGAATCGCGTTGCTTCCGAGAAGTGAAATATTTACCAGTAGAATATAGATCCAATGGATGACGATCGAATTGTTCACAGAAGGGTTATTGTCTCTCGAAAAACAAATGAAGCAATAAAAGCGAAAAATTTTACTGTTTATTGATAACTACAGCCCCTTGATCAAGGAATCAATAGAAATTTCAAGTGCTTTTCCGAAAGAAGGTTGTAAAAAACAAAAGTCAAGTATTACACTTCTACATGCAGCTAGGTTCATAGATAAAGCATGTAAGAATGTTATTCAAAATACTATCGCCAATTGCTTCGAAAAAGCAGATTTTGCAGATGTCACTTCTTTAGAATTAGAGCCTGAAACTGATTGTAATTCGAACATCCAGTAGCAATGGTCTCCAGTTACTGCGCACTTCAATATTCAACAACCTGTGACTTTCGATGCGTTTGTTAATTTTGATGATGGTATTTTCTCCGCGTACGAAGATACTGAATCTGATACTGATTATGACATTATTACAAGTGTACGAAATGAAGACGAAGAAGATTCTGATGACGAGATAAATTATACACTACCCTCTGCAAGGCATCGATAATATCATAGATCTTCCATCACTTAAATTAAAATCTCAAAGGAAAATAACTGATTTTTTTAATTAAATTGTGTAAAATTTTTTTATCGACAAGAATAAAATTCATTAAGAAATGTAACTCGAAGTAAATTTATTTCACCTCTTTATCCTGAAGTCTTAATCCTTCTCTCTCTGGAATCCTTGATTGGTTATTATTTTTCCTCACCTGGTTTCTCGTTGTTTCATACATACATTTAATATTCTTCTTCAATTTCACTCCAACTCGTTTTTGTTATAAACTTTTCCCTATTTGATTTCTTGAGATGGTGTTGAATGTCTATAAAACCGAGGTATACTTTTTGATTTGTTTGTAGTCGTTTTTATTACAAATTTTGTAGCATTTCTAATATAATATTGTCAAAGTCCGCTGCTTCCTGTCTTCTAAGTTTCTGCACTACTTGTTAAACTTAAAACTTAAAACAATTGTAACTATATTTTCGTCTAATAAAATAAATAATGAACTACTCGTGTAATTTCTAGTTTTTTAGAACGTCCTAAACTTATTTATACATTCCTCTCTTTTTTACATGCTATCAACTTCAGATTTAACACGCTACGTCTATAGGGATAGAGCTAAGACCACTGAAAAATATAAAATAGAATTTAGTAGACCGAAAAATAGCTTGCCCGATACTAAGTTACTTACAAATTTGAAAAGAAAATAGATACTATCGACGGAACAGAATAGAATTTTCCCAAATATCTACTAAGTTCATTCCCATTATTGGTTTGGTTTGTGGTGTCCCAAATCTATTGACACATCTCATTCGTAAAGCCATTATTTCCTCAAAAATATTTCAAGTTCTGATATTTGAGTGTCAGTCAGTTTTCTTTTCGTATCATTTTTAGCTCAAAGCTTATTTTGAATGTCTTATCTCATAAAAAAGCTTTTAACTCGCATTGTTTTTTCTTTCGGTAAATTCGTGAAAATAAGTTGAATAGAATAACAAAGCATTTTTCGAATAAAGCGTCGCTGTTTACTGTCCCCAAAAAAGTCTTTAAAGCTTCAAAATTCTCCATTTTATATAAACGAAAATATATGTGACATTTTCTATTTGTGTATACTGATGTTTTGTTACTTTATATTTAAAAAAAGCAAGAAAATATCACTTCCACCCCAAATACGAATCATAAACGTCAATGGGAATTTTTTGGACAATTAAATAAAATCTTTTCTCGTTTCGATGCCTTCCAGCATTTTCAACCGGGAACAAAAATCTATTACAACAATGTAATTGTTCAGTAAGCATCTTAACTGCAGTAGAAACAACAGATTTTTTTCAAATTGAGCTGTTTTCTTACAATTCACACCGATAAAAGAAAATTTAATATCGTTTTCATATTTTATTACCTCGTTGGTTACAAACAGAATATAAAATGATCAAAACTTTATTATATGAAAAATATGAATAGCTATTTTGATAAAGAAATTAATTTTACATTTTACAACGACTGCAAAAATCTAAGTTTGGGGTATTATGATATGATCAAAACAAGTGAAGGAAATCAACCATTTTGTCAATATCGATATTCAACAATAATAGAAAAGTATAGAGTGCAAACTCTACGAAACTACTCTGAAAAAACTGCGCATTTTATAGAGATATGGAGAGACAAAACTCTTAATAGGAAAAACTTTATTTCAGACAAGTATTATCCACATTTTGCAACATTGAAGCATCTTGATAATAAAGGTAGTCTTTTCTTTCCACTACTAACACACATGTATAATTCATAAACTAAGATAAAGTAAAATACCATAAAGCGTGGTCAAAGAGTCTCATTACTTATTTCCCATTATATTTTTTTTCAATTCACCAGGTATCAATTGTTTTTACTTCCAAATGGAGAATTATCAAATGAATTATGAAATTCGATAGATTAATCAGTTTCACTATTGAATTATTTAATACAATTGCACAATAAACAATTGAGACTATTGCGTGAAAATTGGTAATTAAACACAATTCGAACAAGTAATTATGATTTTTCAAATAGAACTAATAGATACATATATAGTATATAGAAAAAAGTCATGAAACCGAGAGAATTTGATAAAGTGATAACATTAATAAAACCACATTAACAATATATCATTGGCAACCGTTTTATTTCTACTATTACGTGTTTTGAATTTCTGCCAACGAACGTAATTAAATTTGTTATTCAGTGTTTATTGCTGTGAGAAATTTCTTCATCACCAATATGTTGTTCATTTTGGCAAGATTTATATCAAATAGATACACATAATTATGTCCAAAAATCTAATAGCGAAATTGTTTTCTATTTTCGTATCATTTCGGACTTTTCATATTTGACGCCTTTATAATAAAAGTGGCCCAATTTTTTTATAAACCATCAAGTAGAAGTCATATGTTATACACGTAATATCAGTTTATATTGACCTGAAAATGGCAGATGCATTTACGGCCGATTCAAATGCATATCTACCAAGTTTGAAGACGCCATGTCATTTAGTATTTGTTTGCTAGTCATCAATATTGAAGGTTTTCAGTAAATTTGTAAACATGGAAAAAATTGGTCATCGCTTTGTTATAGTTTGAGAGAAGTTTGAAAATTTCTTTACCAAATTATCTGTCTCAGCTTTCACTATTGGCCTATAGTCCAAAAAAATGTTATAAAAAACATGAAAAGTTAGTGCATAATTTTGCGGCCTAAAGGTGACACATTATGGAACTTTGGCAGACGTTTTTTCTGTCCTCAAGTCTCTGGCAGTGAAAAAAGTTGATCGGAAAACTCATCTGAAACATTAGATAAGGTGCACGCGAGATTCTATTTCTTTTTGAGGTCATCAACAGCATCTGGAAAGCGATGGCAGATAATTTCTCTGTAGCCGAGTCCTCGGCAGACGTAAAAATGGATTGTCGCAAAACTCACCTCAAAATGCTATAAGGAGAAATGCCACAAAGAAAATTATTTTCCTCGTCCCATCTGTAGGTCATGACTAGCAGGTAAAAAGCAATGGCAGACGTTTTCCCAGTCCCAAAGTCCCTGGTTGTGGAAAAAGATTGCTTTCTTCGCCCAGTTAGTGTACTTGGTTAGTTCTTACAGTTTAATGTTTACATAAATATGTTCATTAGGCAAACTACCTCAAATTAAAAAAAAATATTGCAATGCGATAAATGGGCGAGTAGCAAATGCTTATTTTTAATTGGGCACCGAAGAAGTTAATATCATACGAGGATGGTCACAGAAGTACCTGGCCTGGCCTAGAGATGGCGGTAGTTACTTGAAAAATACCTCTTAGAAGGTATACAATACAAGCATATTCTTCAGGTTTGAAGATGCCACGTTGTTTAGTATTTGTTGGACAATATTGAACGTTTTCAGTGAATTTGTAAACATGGAAAAATTGGTCATACAATACAATACTTTTATTTGGAAGGCTTTAGCGTAACCAATATAAAAGCTGAATTATATTCTATTCTAGGTGAGACTGCTCGTTATCAATAGTAAAATATTGAGTAGAAGAGTTCAAACGAGGCCGTACAGCCTGCGAAGACTAGCATCGCAGTGGTCAACCCAATGAGGTGACGACTCCATAAATCTTGAAGAAAACCCACAAGGCGGTACTGGTTGATCGTCGATTGAAAGTGCGAGAGCTAGCAGTCACAGTAGGCATTTCAAAAAAGTGCGATACATCACATATTAAATGAAAATTTGTACATAAGAAAGCTGTGCGTAAAATGGATGCTACGTTACCTCACAATGGAACATAAACAGCGTCGTGAATATGTTTCCATCGAGTGTTTGGCAATGTTTCACAGAACTAAAATCAAATTTTTGCGCCGTTTCATAACCATTGACAAAACGTGGGTCCATCACTTCACAACCGAAACAAGAGAACAATCAAAACAATGGATTGAAAAGGGTAACCGGCTCCAAAGAAACTAAAGATCGTTCCCTCTGCTGGTTAAGTAATGACGTCGGTTTTTTGGGATGGACCTAGGATAATTATCATTAACTAGCTTGAAAAAGGGCGAGTATTATGCGAACTTATTGCAAAGTCTGCGCGAAGAAATCAAGTAAAAATGGCCGCATTTGGCTAGAAAGGATATGTTTTTTCATCAAGACAATGCACCAGCTCACAGTTGAATTGCTACCTCATGCAGCCTATTTACCAGATTCAACCCCTTCGGATTATTTTCTGTTTCCAGACTTGGAAAAATCCACTCAGGCACACGACTTTTTGGTGAAGAATATGTCAGTACTAAAAGGAGGGTGATTTCGAATTATTGTGGTTATATTTCTCTAAATGAAGAAAGAGAAGATGGAAAAGTAACTAAAATTACTACTATAACACTTTAAAATCAACATCAATTAAAAACCTCACAGCCATCAGTGAGGTCATCGAAATAGATATTTAAAAATTGCTGGTTGCAATTCAGTAATTACAAAGTTGACATCAATGATCTCAAATATTTTGAATTTGGAATAAAAATTGGCTTTAGTTAGAGAAAAAACAAAAAACAGATTTAGTTATTGGATGCATTTGATTCTCGAAACTAATAAAAAAATTTCAAGTTAGTAGTTATGACATCTAATCTTCAAATAAACTAGAAAAACAGTCACCAGTTTCATTTAACTTAGTTAATTAAAAAAATAGCACAACTAACCTTCATGGTTGGTTGCAAAACTTGTTCCTTTGTCTAATGGTTCGAAGCCAATACAATACGATGAAAAAATACCAAATTTATTGATTCACAATGCATGTAGGGAATATTATAGTGGGAAAGACAGTTAAATCTCTTATAATTAACGTCAAAATAAATTATTTTGTTCAAAATCCCAGTGAAAAAAGTCACTATCAAAATTTTCTTTATTAGGATATTACTCATAGTATTCGATATAATTTTTTTAATAGTTACACGATTTCAAACTGATTTTAAAATTCTCAAATAATTTCTCTCATAATGTCGTGATTGATTTTCAAAAATTATAAGTTGGGACTTGTGCCATCAGGAAAATGAATTAGAAAAAATATTTCCGCAGAAAAAGATTCAGTTGCGTTTTCTTCACTTTACCAAATGCAACCTTTCTTTATATTAGAAATTTTTTTGGAAAGTAGGAGATAAAGAAGCCACACCTTTTACTAAGCTTCTTACAATGAGTTTACTAACGCCCAATTCTCTAGCTGTTTTAGTCGACCTATACATGCATGTTCATCAGCTACTTATTGTTTGTTTCCATATATTACAATATTATGATTGTGTAGTGTCCTATTACAGAAAAATTTCAGTTCGAAATTAAAAAGAACTTAAATTAGGACATATAGTAATAAATAGATTAAATGGAAAACTCATTTTCGAATTATCCTAGGAGCTTACAGTATCCATTTAGTTATCTTGTCATCGCAAATATAAAAAATTGTCGAAAAGATTAATGGTTTAATATTCCAGAACCCGTTATTACCTTGCCCGAGGTCAACTTTTAAAATAAAAACCATTTTCCCTTATTTTAACTCCATGTCGTTTCCATGTTTCTTATCAGCTTGAATCAAATATAGATAATCTGCGGTTCCATTTAAAGTCGAAACCTGCGAGAGAGTGGAGAACAGTGGCAGAGTTACGGCCGAAAGGGAACTGTTTGAAAGTTCAAACTAATGGTCTTGAAAATTCATCGCACACGTTTTCCTTTACCAACAAAAAGGTGTCACTATGCTTGAATTTTCTCTAATATCGATTTATCAAAAATCCTTTTCGGTAGTTGAGATTGTAGATTCCATTTAAATTTACCGATTAACTTCAAACTACCCATCATTAATTTTGTTACTAATACAGATGCAAAAAAACGTATACATAATCAACTTTTATTGAAGATTTCACAAAATGAAATATATATACCAAATGATATTATATTGTAGAACTAGTGAGAGAAAATACAAATCTCGATTTGCGTCTAAAAACAATGTGGAGAAATCTACTGATTGTTTCTGATGCACAATGGGGCCAAAATCCAAGTTATCGATTTCTCAATCTCTCTCTACAGAAAAATTAAACGCGAGTTTTATTAACAAAGAGCTGTCTTATAATGAAAAAAAAAATTGAGAAAAATTTATTTGTCTTTAATACGTTGAATCAAATACTTTATAAAGTTCCAAAGGAATAAACTTCGCCAATGAAAAAGATCATATTTTGTTAATAAATATAGAGCTATGTTTGATTATGACCTGGTTCCAATCGAGCTTACTAAAACAATCTATGGAAAAATGATGACAATATCTAAAAATGAAGAAGAAATCGTATAAAGATTGTACGAAATAATCAACCCTAGACGAATGTAACCAGGAGTGAGACAGGGTTGCGTATTATCACCAATACTTTTTAGTATATGTTTAGATGTAATTATCCAGGAAGCACTAGCAGAAGATGACACTGTCTTGATAGCGGAGAATATAGAAGACCTTCAAATAATTACAAAAAAGGTAAATAAAATAATAAATAAAACTAAATACATGCACTTCTCGAAAATGCTAAATCAAAATGTACAGTTACAAATTGGAAATAACCACATTAAAAAAGTACAGAAATACAAATATCGAGGGTCTTGGATTAATTCGAGAAATGTCAGCATTAAAGAAGTAAGAGTTGAAATTGCTCGAAGTGCATTTTATAAAATGAAAAACTTCTTTGTGATGTACAAACTTGAATGACGAATTGAAAAAGATAATGATAAAGTTTTAGATGGCACTTTAAGAATAAGAGACATGAAGAGACGTAAATGTAACAAAAATATAATACATTAATAGTCATATGTAGAAGAAAGTGATGATAAAGAAAATAGAAAATAAAAGTATATCTCGCAAATTTGACATTTCTAAGAAAATAATTTTTCATGGAATCTTTAAATACACATATTTAAAAGTATCCTCTAAATGTAGAATGTTTTTCTCGCATCTTTCAGCACTAAATTTTGTGAAATTGGGTGTTAAACATTGTATTCTTTATACGTTAACCCTATTTTGAATACATTAAAGCTATAGTTTTATAAGAAAAATTGGTAACTTTCTTTGTCTGACACAAAAAATTTAGGAGTGAATCTTTTTGTCTTAATATGCATGTGAATTCGGTAACACGAATAATATTAGACAAGAAAACAAACTAAAAACTTATCTATAGTAAAAAACATTATTATATATAAAAACATCCATTATTATATTAGTCACAGATAAGATAAAGGACAAAAAGAAAAAACAGTTAAGGAAGATAATTGAAGAAAATTATATTTACTATTATATGCGGATGATTTGCTATGGATAGCAAATACCAGAAAGAAAATACAGAAGCTAGTGAATAAATGATTTAAGAAACATGATATTTGAAGGGAATATCTTCAAAACTAGAGTAATGTTCATAAATTCTCAATAATAGGATAAAAATTGAATGAAATGCAAAAAGAAGACACTGAATATCTAGGAACTATATAGAATATGAGAAGATAGAGACAAACATAATAAATTAACGAGACTGTACTTCATATTAAACATCATAAAGGAACGTAGAAATTTTGACATGGAAGTGAAAATAAAGATTTAAATGCGAGACGAGCCGAAAATTGAAATGAAGATAAATGGGAAAAACGAAGTAGGACAAATATATAAATGAGGACAAATAACAAAACAAAATCGAATAATAGGAAAAATGAAAATAAAATATCTAAACTGGTCGACATATCCTTGGAATAAAAACAGACAGATGTACAAAAAAATTATGAAAGTAGAAAGCAGTGTCAAGCGAAGAAAGGTATACCGAGAAGAAATAAAGAAACTAAAATAGGAACCACAACCCTTCTTCGACACATAAAAATGTAGGAAGAGACGAGAAAAAAAATTACTTTAGTTTTATCCAAAATTATAGAGTTTCTAACATTTGAATAGTGGAACATTGATAATTATTTTATTTGCCAAATTTACCATACCGCAGAAAAGTATCGTCAGCTCGTCCAATTTTTATACCTAAATACCTAAAGAAACACGATATTCATCCGAACATATGCGTTACTGGTCCAGGCGAAATAGCCCAAAAATCATCATTTTGCTTAGTTTTCCACGATATGTGTGAAACTTTGTATTTCGGTGGTGGAAAGTGTGTACAATGACATATCTTTATCCGTGGTCTGAAATAATTTTTTATCATTGTCGAAAACAAATATATGTGTCGAATTTTAAGGCAATTTGAGTTGAATCATTATTTTCTTATCATTAAAAGCCCTAGAAAAGTATATGTTGCACGTTGAAAAATATTGATTAGTTCAAGAGATAATCGAAAATAACAATGACTATTGTTGCTTCTAGATAAACAATTATAAAAGAGTTTAGTTATTGTCATTGAGTCTCGTAATTGTGCCAAAATATTCTGAACAATCGAAAACTGGCGTGTGCAAAAGCTGGCGAATGTACGTTTAATGGTTCATGACTTGAACAAATTAACAGCAATAACAAAAAACTTGGTTTATGCGTTGATTGTGGTTGTGCTGATTTTTTGATGAGTAGATTTCATTATTTTATGTAGGAAGTAGACGTTCATTTACAAAAAAGGGAATTTTGCAATCAAGGGAATTTTTTTTCGAAATCCCTTTAGGTGCCGATACGTCTTTTTTCATAATTTTTTGTTACGTGAATCGAGAGTGCATTAAAATAGCTTTCATTTGAAAAAAGAAAATTTGAGTTTCGTTGAAATACCAAGGAGATACAGACCGGGAAATTGAAAAATTAACAACAAATTTTATATTTACAGTACTTTAATTACATGAAAAATTTTTAGTCGTACGTTTCTCGGGGACTAATTGCGATAAAAGGATTATTTTTGATATCTCGCCACGAAAGGAATCGATTTGCATAGCTAAAAACTACTCAATATGAGATCCTAATTGATCTCAGATATATGTAAAACGTAGCTATCGGGGATTTTGGAAAAAAATTTCCTTGATTGCAAAATTATATTTTTTTATAAATGAACGTCGATTTCCTACATAAAATAATGAAATCTACTCATCAAAAAATCAGCACAACCACATTCAACTCCTAGATCAAGTTTTTTGTTATTGCTGTTAATTTGTTTATAAGTCATAAACAATTAAACGTACAATCTCCAGCTTTGGCACACGCCATTTTTCGATAGTTCATAATATTTTGGCACAATTACAAGACTCAATGAAAATAACTAAACTCTTTTATAATTGTTAATCTAGAAGCAACAATAGTCATTGTTATTTTCGTTTATCTCTTGAACTAATCAATATTTTTCAACGTGCAGCATCTACTTTTCTAGTGCTTTTAATGACTTTTTTATGTAAAATCACTAACAACGAAGCTATACCTAAGCAAAAACTAAGAAATTGCCTTAAAGTTCGACACATGTAGGTGTTTTTAACAACGATAAAAAATTATTTCAGACCACGGATAAAGATATGTCATTGTACACACTTTTCACCACCTAAATACAAAGTTTCACACATATCGTGGAAAACTAAGCGATTTTTCCTAAATTGTCTGGACAATACCTAATGTATATGAAAAAAACTCACTAATAGCTACAAAATGTTGCAATTTTATAGCTTACTACAGAAAATAAAATGAAACTACTTAGCAAAACTATTATAAAAAACTGCATATAATAAGCTACAAATAACTTAAAAAAACCTGGTATATCGTAAATTAACTTATAAGCTGTAGCATGGAATAATTAACACCTCAAAAATGACTAAATAATGATTCCTTCGAAAATGGCATCCATTCCAACTGCCTAAAAGCGACTATGATATTTTAACTTCATAAGGGTGGCAATAAATCCAAAGGTGTGATTATGAGCCTTACTACCATAAAATGAAAAGGAGGAGGCACAAAGATGAGATCAAGCAAGCTGAAGCTCCGCAATAAATCAGGAATATCCCCAAGAGCGTTTTCAAATACTAAAGAATGCCTATACACTCAATCTAAAATATATTACTGATGAACAAAAAGAAAATAAGAAAAACTGAACGGAAGAGTTCTAGTCTCCGCGTTGAGTGTGTAAACAAACTTTTGAAAAATGAAATAACTAACGCTTTTTTCTATCTAGAGAGATGATTCATTATTACAACGCTTTATACAATTTCCCACTGGTATGTCAAGTTGGAGGATCAACTTATAAGTTGCCTTGAAGATCGCAGAATTTGCCGTTAATTATTTTTTAAAATAATGGGGTGGCTCTTTAACTTGAGTATCAAGATAGCCGCGGGTCACCCCCTAGAATATGGCTCTCCTTTTTACAATAACTAAAAGTAACTATATAGATAATTGTCGGTTGGTTTGCCGTTTGCCGAAATCAAGGCACTTGGCTTCGAAATGATTTAATGGTAAGAAATGGCTCTTACCCCAGATGACAACGAGCTCTGATGTCGGTAATGATATTTTCGCGAACGGCAAATCAAGCGGCAATTATCTACGTACTCTGTTACACTTATTGTTTAGAGGGAGCTAATAGTCTACGATGTCTAAGTTAGCTGGTCCCTCGAATATTGCTTCCCTTTGTACGAATATTCATACTGAAATCATAGACACGGAATATGAAGAGAATACGGAATATGGGGAGAAGGCATTCGGATTATTTAAAGGCACTGAGTATGCTTATCAACTTGGCGGGCTACCTCCTGCCGTACTGCTTTTCTTCGTGCGGCCAGGTGTTTTCAATATTTTTGCCATTTACGAATATAACATTGACTGGCCTGGGAAATTCAGGGGGCACGGGTCTACATACCCTCTTCGGGTCTACGGCATCTATTCCGCGACAGGTATGTTTTCAAAAAATAAACAACAAAAGCCCTGAGCTCTGTTGTTTGGGTTATCTATGAGTTTTTCTGAAAGACGAGTAAATATCGAATAATAAATTCCAAAAATGCTTTTTACGATCAGTAACAGATGGAAATAAACAACCCAAGGACGTGAATTTTAGGAAACAGCCGATTCCGAACAACTATTCGTAAATATTATAAAATTAACTTTTCACTAGCTGAATAATTGCCATTTCCATATCGCTTTTTTACCGTCAATTATTTAAAACAAAAATGGGGTGACCAGTTAACTTGAGTATCAAGATAGCCGGCCACCCCATGCTGCCCTTCTTACAATAGCTAAAACTAATTGCACAGATAATTGCCGCTTGATTTGCCGTTCACGAAAATACCATTGCCGACCTCAGGGCTCGTTGTCCTCTGGGGTAAAACGGGGACAAGCAATTCCTTACCATTAAATCATTCCCGACATGGTTTTTTCTGGGAATTTCACGGTATAAAAACGGCAGTTTTTGAGCTTATCATAATTTTTTTTATAAGTTGGCCCGCTAGCTTGACAGACCTATTCCCCAGGTTTGTTTTGATTGTTCAATTATTACAACTGCGCTGGAAATCATCTCTAGAATTCTTGTTGCGCCACTGGTGTAATATAAGTATCAGAAATAGAAGAGGAAAGAATCGAAGAAAAATCCGTTGTATATGACATGATTAAAAAATGATTGATGATTATTCTCAGATAAGTTCCGAAATCGGTTGTCAAAAGAAATAGAAGACTGTTTTAAATTTAATGAGAAACTTTTCTCTCTCAAATGCAAATTTTCTTTGATATTTACATTTAAAAATTATTATCTAATAGTGCGCTGAAGTTTTTTAAAATGACTGAATGGAGACAACATCTTCTCAGATATCCAGTTTATTGCAGTTTTTTTTGTTGAAGAAAAAAACTAGCTCGTAAATATTTATTCAATATCATCGAAATCTGTACATAGAAAAGAGCTCGGAAGTAAACATTGATTCTGGGAAATTATTAATCGGAAGACATGGAAAAATTAGTCGACTATATTAATTTAAGGGTCTCAATTAAAAGCGCTAGTCAATTTCATTAATTTAGTAGGATTAATTGAACAGGGAGAATATAATATTATAGGTATGTCCTCTTACTACCTCGAAATTAGTAGTGAATAAGAAAGTTTGTGAAACACGAATTTGATAATATAGATAAGTAAATATCTACAATTACATGTCTCTCCAAAACAAAAAGCCTGACAACATCAAAAATACCTCCCAGATACAAGCTGGTCGTAGACGACAAAATAATCCAGCAAGAAATGAAATCAAATATTTGGGTAAAGAACTATCCGGATATGATGATATTGAGACAGAGGTAAGTCAGTAAACAATAAAAGCAGCAAGAGCAGCCGGCTGTCTGAACGACAGTATATGGGAAAACAAAAAATTAGCAGCAAGTATTGAGGCCAAGTCAAAAACCTACAAAACTGTAATCAGACCCATAATGATGTACACAGTAGAAACTCGGCCTGATACAACAAAAACAAAAAGGCTCCTGGAAACAAGCGAAATGAGTCCTACGAAAAATTACTGGAAAAACGCTCCTAGATAGGAAACGTAGCGACGACTAAGGCAAAAATGCAGAGTGGAAAATATTAACGAATGGGTACTGAGCAGAAAGCGCGAATGGGACGAACACATAAGTAGAATGAGCGAGGAAAGAATAGTAAGGATAGCACGAGACAACTTACCACTGGGGAGAAGAAGTATGGGAAGGCCACGAAAAAGATGGAGTGAT
Organism: Diorhabda carinulata; assembly: GCF_026250575.1. NCBI lineage: Eukaryota > Metazoa > Arthropoda > Insecta > Coleoptera > Chrysomelidae > Diorhabda > Diorhabda carinulata. Next base: position 7,173,407 of record NC_079464.1, on the reverse strand, counting down.
AATCCTGCCATCAATTAAGGCAATGGGCATGCTGCGAAGAATGTACGGGTAATCTGCCTAAAATGGAGTAGGAAGAAGAAGAAGAAGATATGTTAAAAATATTATCAAATAAATTTTACTGACTATATTTTGAAAAAAGAAACTACTTTCCGAAAAGCAGCCGCGATGAATGTTTCTTTTTAAATGAAACAGGTAGTGTTAGGTTAGAGTTAGTTAGAGTAAAGTTCAGAATATCTCTTCTACACAGAGGTCGGCATAAGTCAGGCAAAGCTCTCGAAAAATCGGCATGAGTCCGACAACGCTCATAGATCTGACAACGCTGCCGAAAAATGAACCATTTTCGTGCTTCCGACAATTGTATCTGTGTCATAGTAACATGTGCTCGTCGAGTAGATGAGTTTTTTGAATGAATAACTGATACAAATTCACGTTTTTTTTATTATGTTGTATCGGCGTACAAACGCGTATTACGAAATCGTTCAACAGTGTGGAAGAAGAATGCTGAATCGCATGCACTATCGAGTTTACCATCCGCGTCTCCTCCACCTCCTCCTGCAGTCAGGATGATCCTCAGTTCCAGCATTTCATTTTGTGGTCAGATGATGCAACCTTCAAGCTGAATGGTACGGTCTATCGGCATTATGACCAGAATCCTCATGTCTTCATTTCAGAAGAATTGAACCTGCCTGGGGTATATGTGTGGGTAGGTATCCATGAGGGATATCCAGTGACTCATTTTTTGAGGGTCTAAAGTTATTTGGAAACCCTCGAAGATTTACGTGATCAAGGAGACAAAGATCCAACACTCGTAAACATCCGTCATTTCATGCAGAATGGAGTTTTACCGCACTATGCTTTATGTTAATGTTAATTTTGGAGAATGAATAGACAGACGTGGATTCTTTGAGTGGCCGCACGGTCACTTGATTCCTTTTTTCAAATCCCTTTTTCCCTGGCTAATATTTCAACGTACCTCGACATTTCTAGTCGATGATACAAGATTGAAAAATTTGAAAATTACATGAAATATTACATAAAGGACTATTACAAAATTGTTACAATACAAAAATTATACTGGATTATATTTTGTGGTAGCTTTGAGAAATAACCAAGATTCTCTTGATTTCTGTAGGATAGTTGATTATTCTTTCGTCAAAATTGAACATTAGATGTAGTAGAGTCTGTTTTCGGTGAGGAAAGTAACGTTGGTCACTCTTCTAGTTGATCTTGTCTGGTCCAAGAGATCCTTGGTCTATTTGTACATATTTCATACGTAATTTTTGTTGAGCAAATCAGTTTAGAGACATGCGCCTCTACGGTTCTTATTGTGCCGAGAGTTTTTTCTTTAGCTTCAAACCGTCAAATTCTGCTAGATTGGATTAAACGAGCTAAAGATACAAACACCCTGAATCAACCTCGCTAACTTTTCAACCTATTTATATGTTTTGACCAGTCAGGTAGCAACGATTTTGCAAAGTTAGCTCGTCTGAGGGCTATGAGCTTCAACCTCTTTGTAGCGTAGTTTTTATTAATGAACAGCCTCGCACTGACAGAGAAACGGTTCGGTTTTTTTTGTTTCTTGCTGAAACGACAAGAACTATGGGAAGTCTCTCCAATATTCTTCTCGTCTACTCCTTCTTATACACCAATCTGGTTTTAGTGGCGTAATAGTTTTCGATAAAGCATAATTTGGAAGACACGAAATCCGTGAGGTAGCTGCTGATTCCAAGTGAGTTTCTAAATGAATATCACCCGAGATATTTTATATTTTATTCAAAGTCTATTTCAATCTCAATCATACTGAGTAGATTTGAGACATGTTTGTTCCTTCTAATGGTATAACTAGTCCTATTGATGTATACTCGTAATTAGTGGAATAATATTTTTCCAGCTTGAAATGCCTTTTTTTGCTGCCTAGAATCTAAGGACTATGACACTCTTAGGCACCTCCAATGTCAAAATAGCATGCATAAGCATTCTCTATTAGAAGGAATTGGAAAACAAATATTGGAAAAAAATTGGAATATAGGTTAAACACGGTTAATTTGCCCCATAAATAGCTTAAAATCAATCGAAAAAACTGTTAGGACCAAATGGAAACGTAAACTTACCACGAGAAATACGAAACAATGTTGGAATTTTGGAATTTGGACTAACTCTTTGGAGCCAGCTGCAGCATTTACTGACTATCTAATAATATATGATAATATATATAAACAAAGCATTCGATATTTTAACGCTTCTAATTAGAATTTAGTAGACACTCATCAATATCTAAACTTTTTTTTGACCACTTTACTCTTGAATTCGACATACTGTATGAAAAGATTCAGCTATTTTCATGATTTCCCTCGTGAAAACTTCAGTATAAACCCTTTCAGCTAGAAATTTTCTGACATATCCAAATTGCAGTGATCTCAGGTATTTTAATTGCAGAAAACTTCGCGTCAAATTCCGTAGACAGCGAACTATTGAATATATGTCGTTTAAATTGGCAATTAAAAACTTCCGAATCACTATTAACTTTAATAACACCATAATTTTATTAGGGGTAGATGTTGTGTTGAGTTATTCCAGGGGGATATCACACAAGAACGAAAAATTATTATGAACAGAGAGATCTGTTAAATCGCACGGACGTGCAGTAAAATATGTCCAGGAAGTATTCCGCTAGGAAATATATTTATATATATATAGATTTTTGTCTTCTATATTCTCTTTCCACAGTTGGATAAAATTTATGTACTGTTTTATCGTTTCCCGCATAAAGTCAATCTGTAAAATTTTATTATTTCTTATGTCGTGTTACGTTGATTTATGCAATTGTTCGTCTTTATTATTATATTTATTATACTGCTTTTTAAACAAGTTATCCCACACAATGTGAAAATTGATATGTGCTAAAAACAATGAATTAAAGAGCATTTACTACATTTAACTAGTTTATTTATCAAATTATAATTATGAAGTATGAAAACGTAATATGTGTGTTTATAACTTAATTCGTGCGGTTTGATAAGAGATATTTGTATAATATAACATCGTTCCAATATTCCGAACTTGCGTTGGAAAGCTACTGTTATTGTATGTCGAAAATTGTTCCTGAAAAAGTGTTTTTACGGGGAGTTCTTCTTCATTCATTTAATATGAAGAAAATAATCGTATTTTGCTAATAATTATATTTTGCTAATAGTGGTTTGCAAGACTTAAAAGTAATGGATTTTGGCTTGGAAGTTTATGAACGTCCTGGACAGCCAAAAAAGTTTGAAGATGAAGAGCTGAAAGCATTACTCGATGAAGGTTGTTGCCAAACACAAGAAGAGCTCGCAGAATCTTTGAATGTCATTCAAGCTGCCATTTCAAAACTTTTAAAAGCAAGGAAATTGGGTTCCACTTGAACTCAAGCCGAGAGACGTAGAAAGGCGGTTTTGCATGTCCGAAATGCTGCTGGAATGCCACAGAAGGAAGTCATTTTTGCATCGAATTGTTACTGGTGATGAAAAATGGATCCATTACGAGAACCTCAAGCTCAAAAAATCATATGCGGAATCCGGCCGACCAGCCAATTCAACGGCAAAGCCGAATATCCATGTCGCGATGGTAATGCTCTCTATTTGGTGGATTCAGAACGGTGTGCTGTATTATGAGCTATTAAATCCTGGTGAAACCATCAATGGAGAACGTTACTTAACACAACCGAACCGTTTGAGGAGAGCAGTAGCCGAAAAACGCCCGGAATATGCGACCAGATACAAGGCAATACTTTTCTATCACGTCAACGCTCGGTCCCACGCTGCTATTCCGGTTAAGAACCCGCCTTATAACCTTGACCTTGCCCCTTTTGACTACCATTTGTTCCGGTCGATGCAGAACGCCCTCACTGGAATACGGTTCACATTAGAGCAAGATATCAAAAATTGGCTTGATTTATTCTTGGCGCCAAAAAAATAAACGTTCAAATTTTGAAAAAAAAACCGCACGAATTAAGTTATACACCACAATAGAAATCTTCAAATCCAAGAACTGATGATCCAATAGCACCATTTGAACCTGCCGAAGCGTTCTCACAGAAAAAGACCGCATTCGAGAGGATCCCATCTCAATGTCAAAATGAATAGTTTGAAAGAATTGAACTCAATACAAAAATTTGTTAAATACATCAGAAAAATCCGCGGTATCATAGAGGGTATATTTCTTCCAATATCAATTCAAAATTTTCTTTACCTTTGTCGTCGTTTTTTATAGCGACTAATAACACAAGTAATGTGCCCTGTCTGTTGATGCTGGTTAACGCCGTGCTGAGTGCGGTAGAAGCAATGCCAAGCGCCTAATGACTACTAACCCTGAGGGCAACAGCTCACAATCAATAATGAAGTTACTAGGGGTTTGATGAAAATTTATTTCAACACAGCACTTTTGTATTGAAACGCGAAAAGAAAGTGAAAATTATGGGAAATTTAGAGTAGGTTTCGTATTCTCGGCAAAGCAACAAAATCATAAACTGATATTAATCAAGAAATTTAGAAAATCTGTGAAAAAGATTGATGTTCTTTTTGAAGAAAGGTTGAAGGAAAAGAGGTTCCATCTTTAACAGATAACATGTGGCAAAAAAATCAAAGGGTGAATCAATAGAAACTTTTCTTTAATTGCTGCGATTGCTTCTTATGATTCTCTTAAAATTATTTTTCCAGTTGAATATTAATCTTTCATATTCTCAGAATTACTAGCGTAATTACTTACTGAAATAGAAGTAGAAAGATGTTTTTTTTGAGTCGATTATTAGTTTAGTTATTGAAGGTATCTTTTAAAGACATTTTTTCACAGTACAAAGTACTGATTCAGCATCAACTATTCTTGATAGTCTTCGATATATATCGCGTTTAACTGAATGTTGAATCTGACGTAGGAATTTTGCATGTGTGAAAAAACTGCTGAGCTTACCGTAGACTATGAGACGGATACCTGAAACAAAAATACATGAAATAGATTATTTAGAAGCAGCTTTTAGGAAGAAATTATTGATAAAGTTTGTTTGAAAAATGATAGACAACATTGTGCGAAGTAGGATCTATTATAGTAATTATCATCTATATTTCTTACTATTTCTATTCAGGAAATCAGGAATGCTAGCAGAAGCTTTTAAGATATAGTTCTTCCAATATCAATTGCAGATTATAAAAACTGGTTAAAAACCCTCACCTTTTAAAAATATGTATATCTTATACGAGAAAATATTTGGAAAAATGCAATCGAATCATTATAAATTGGACGGCATTATACGCAGTTATTTAGACAGATGCACTTAATTGTAGTCCTATTTGGAACTTAGAAAAAAATAATTATTATACCTCGTCAACTTGCTACAACTGAATATTAAATTATAAAACGTGAACAGACTAGTAAAATGTACCTGCCTGTATGAGCGTTTGGTTTAAACACGATACCAGACGTGAACTGTTTCTTTTTGTACTCCATTCGTTCTTTTCAAATAGAACAAAAGAAAAAAACATTTCAATTCCAAAGTATCTTTATAAATACACGTGGTGGTCAGAATCGTTTGAACTAGAGTCATCATTTGATTGAATTATGATGGATTGTAAAGAGGGTTATACCACAATACTGACCTTCTTCTTTGATAACATGTTCAGCTCAGTTTTTCCAAAGCCCTTAACTTTTTTTACGAGTTCAACAATCCCTTTACTAAGTTCTGGAGACTGTAATATTTTTTTCAGACATCAATTGTAAAATTTGAGCTTTGTTTGTGTAAACATTATTTTTCATTTCTTAATTTGGTACGAGTATCGTGTGTATTTATGAAATATTGATTGTTCCTCGCATAACTGTTTTCTGCAATTGATATTGGAAGAACTATACCAACAGAAGAACATTGAGGCCTCATAATTCTTGAATCATTCTTTGAAAGATTGAGTATAATAAAACATTATGTATTAGTATAAAGCAGTTCAAAAAGAATAGCATAAAGTATTATTGTTAAGTAAAGTGTTAATTAATTGTTGATAAAATAGGCAGAACACAAAACAGAAATTTGCAAATTGAACAATGTCATTTTATCATCTATTTGTCATATTTTTTTGAAAAAATTGAATTATGTATGTTAAAATTTATGATACTTGTGATAGAAAACTGAGTTTATCAGTTTGAAGACGTAGTTCATTTCCTGGGTAAACATCAGCTCCGAGTCAGTTTCACCTCAGGATATAAAATCTGTTTCATTTATGATTTTTTTTGTGAGTAGGGATTTTAGAGTTTCCCAATAGTATTTATGTACGTGTTTATGCGGCATGGAAAGCTGGGAAATCTGGGAACCGACTCTTTTATGTACAGATAAGCGGAGCCGGTGTCATTGCGAAAAGCGGAAGCCCTGATAAAACGGGCTGTGTGAAGGGTTGTTTGCCCCTAAACTAAACTCGAAAGGGAAGGATTGGCCTTTTTCTTGTTCAAGAATATTTGATATGGTGCGTTTTAGGTTTATTCACAGCGATCAAATATAGGTATCTTGAAAGAAAATCTGCATTTTCCCCTTTCTTTGAATTAATTAATCTTTTTTAAACAATGCAAATAACTTGTTTCCGAGATAGTAATAAATTTCGGCAGTTAGCTAAATACCTTACCTTGATTCATTTTATAATAGCTTCTTCACGGTATATTTTACATAAAAAAGATAATTACAATACCTAATTTGAGATTATAATCTGATTTAATACCAGTGGGACTAAATAGATCGTAAATAATTATTATTCGTTATTATATTTTGCAATTATATATTCCAATTGACCTACTGATATTTCGATAGCGGATATATTTATATTTGAAAATTCAAAAAGATGACGAAATGTTATACAAGAGGGATTTAACGAAAAAGCGACATATCAATAACAAATATAATCTCTTTTTAATTCTAGAAACTTAGTACAGCGTGTCTCCAATTTTTAACAACTGTCGGAAGTTCCGCAAAATACGAAATAGTATGTGTTGTACAAATGTTGCATTTTTGACATATCGGTTGGTGAAAATTCAAATATGGATTTTCCCAATAACTATTTTCATCATTTCTTTCTAAAAATTGGCATGAGGATTGCCGATTGGATTGCTAAGCATTGGTACTAGATGGCTGTTATACTTGGTGGTGTTCAGTATATAGAAGCAAATTTTTCCAATAATAAGATGCGCGATATGATTTTTTTTATACTTTATGGAATTACTTTAGAACAGCCGTGGCTTGAAATTATAACAATTGTATTGAAATCCAACTAAAATTTGTTTGAGAATCTTTATAATGGACTATATGAGATGAAATCTGTGCATCTAAAAGTCAAAGTAGGAGCTACAAAAGCTATCAATGTAGATGTTGATTAAGATTGGCAATTGAGGTGAGCCAATCACCTCTTTTTAGAATATTGTAGAAGAAGAAACCGAATCCAAATTATTACAATCTTGTTTATTATCAGTGCGTTTTCAACTTGCCACTTTTTCCAACATTAAGGAAATGCAAATATTTTCTTGAACAAGGGCCCTTGAAGTCCTAATGGGCCTCCCACCCTTAGATCTAGCGATACAAATTCGACGTCACGAGGACAGCCGACGGGCTGAACACAAATCAACTGGCAAAATCTGGACGCAGGTCACAGGTCAATGCCCAATTATTTTGATGAGCAGCGATTAAATGACGTCTACGACATAAGGGTTTGGAGCCCCACATCACTGAGCGGTAGCAGTGGATCGGTGACTCCAAACCCGTTATATTTAATCTGGTACACAGACGGCTCCAGCTTTGTCGGAGCAGGCTTCTGCGGGGAACCCTCCATAATAAGCGAATCTTTTTCGCTTGGGGAACACCGACTACCATGCCGAGGTATTCGCTGTGATGGAATGCGGACGCGTGATACTCAATCCACGCCACAGGAGCACAGTAATCTCAATCTGCTCAGACAGCGAAGCTGTCATACAAGCCGTAATGGCTGAAAAGGTGTGCTCTAGGATAATACTGGCGTGCAAAAAACTCCTAAAGAATCTGGTGAGTGATGGTTGCGAGATCTAGCTCGTTTGGATGCTACCTGCACTCACTAACGCGATTTAAATGCTTGGTCAAGCCTCACAGCTTGCCTAACGACATCAAAGGGTTCAAGCCGAAGCGCCTGATCGGCTTCTCAAAAGACATCGGCCTATGGTAACGACAAGTGGGGCCTATCTGGAGGTCTATGTGTTCAACGACCCTTTGGCCGCCCACAATATTACTAAGAGCTATGAAGAGTTTTTTTTTGGAAAAATAATCATTTATGTTTCGAATTTTGTAAAAATAATTGATCGATTGACATACATAAAAAGATAGTAACTTTGTACTATCTGACTTCTTCAATGTAGAACCACATTTGTATACCACATCATTTTTCCTCTTGTAGTGGAATTCATCTTAACCAAACATTTCTTTGGGAAATAAATTCTCAATTGGATTTAAGTGCGGTGATTTACCAGGCGAATAAATCACTTCTAATCTATTTTATCTGATAAAACTCTGGACTAATTTCGAGTGATAAGAATGGACCTTGTCAAGTTGAAATATTACATAAACTGTTTCTATGGATAGAGTAATTATACGGCCTAACATTTCAATGTATTTGTCAAAATTCATCGTCTTCAACAGAAACTATTTGTGATATTTCTTATTGGACAAATCCAAAATATCTGTTTATAAGAGTGTTTAACAATCTGTTGGATATCATCTCGTCAATTCACTTCAACTAGCAACACCTTGATTATGATATCCATGTACAAATATATATGTTTTATGATTAAAATTTTCTTTTCTAGTCATCAACAGCCCATACGGTATTTTTCGGTCCATACTAAACAATTTACCATAATTTCCAAGTTACGAAATTGTTAATTCTTTGGTTTCTTTGTCGGTCAACTTCCAAAAGCCTTTTCAAAATAGTTAGTTACTCAAAACCACCAAAAGCAAATGCCTTCGAAGTTTTATGCTTAGCTTTCGTGGATATAGTTTCCTTTTATTTGTGGTGACAATATTCTCGAATCTTGAAATGTTCTTGGAATATTTCCTATTCCTACTTGAAGCTATATCTCTAACAGTTATAAACGATTATAAACAGTTATAAAAGATTTAATTATTTAATATTCAAGATAAATTGTACCCACTAATTCTAGTTTTGAGAAGATTCGGTACTTCACATGCAGAGGCAACTTAACACAGACCAGAAAGACATGTCTGACCCAATTATTTCGTACAGTATAGTATGTTATTATAAACATCAAAATTCATATTTGTTATCTTCATTGCTCTTTATGGTTTGTTGAGATTTTAGACAGATGTCGACTATTCTCTCCATTAGTTGTCCTATCGTTTCAGCATCTATTTAATTCAAATCTAATCTTTTTACATGTCCCCCTTTTTCATTCAATGGGCTTGGTTCAGATTAAACAATCATCATTTTCTTTGCTTTCCTCCTTACGTCGACCCTGTCGCATATATTACTTATCCTATTTTTGAAAAACGGTTTGGAAGAAAGCCATTTCATGTATTTTATCCCCAGCTAATTCAACGGCGTTTCATTCTGCTTGTCGAGTTCTGAGTCGTCCTGAGGTGGGTTCCACTATATGCTAAAAGATTCTCGTAACTTAGTAGAATAAGGTTTTATTTCGATCGAGATAGGGAGAATTGCATTCATAATGAGAACTTGGCGCTTTTTGATTACAACGTAAAAGTTGAATAGCGAATATATCACAATTAAGCTCTAGTATTCCTGTAGGATGAGACCGTTTTGAGAGATTTTCTGGGATTATTTTTATCTTACTATTTCTCTTGTGACAGAAAATTTTGGGGTTTGATGTCCGTTCGCATGATACTTAATCAAAAATAAACTGAAGTATCTTATACTGAGTATAGATATAGACTTTTGAAGGATGGCAGCAAGTAGTAATTATTCTTATATACCCCCAACTACGCTTTGTCTAACAGTAAAATTGATTTTATAAGGACAACGCCATGGCAAAAATTCACGAATTGCACTTCGAATTGGTTGACCATCCACCGTACTAAACAGATTTGATCCCAGCGATTTTTCCTGTTGGCTAGCTTTGAAGTACCAATTGCAGAAGAGATATTTTCAGAACAGACGTTAAAGCTTACATAAATATCTCTCTTGAGGAGAAAGGCGACAACTATTTCTTGGAAAAGTTTAGAGCTTAGCTAGAAAAAGTATAGAAAGTTGAAGGGAAACTATGTTGTGAAATAAAAATAATATTAGAGTAAAACGTCTGTTAAATAAATTTTGAAAAAACACTTGACACTAGAAAGTGTATATTTGAAAAATTGTTAAAAACATAAATACAAAATATATATTTGAAATAAAAATGAGGAATTGTGAAATAAGAACTCCACAAAACAAGTCAAGAGACATCAAATCTGGAACTACCAAGAGTGCATTATCTTTTCGAAATCTGACCGAAAATATCTGCTTCACAACCATCATGGAATCGAATCGTTTTTTGACGTTTAATTGGTAACTCCATCTTGTTGAAACTTAGTTCATATTGGCGACGCTCAAGCGATGAGCATCGGGCGATGCCGCTTTTACTATGCTGTTCAAATTGGTTAGGCGTCGTTTTAGTTATTTTCTAGCTTTCGAACCAAAAGGACGTAATAAGTTTGGTATCCAAACGTTTATTACTTATAGAAAGTATACGACTGCGAGAGCTAATTTTAAAGGAAAGCAAAAAAATACAAGGCGTTCATGATCTTAATAGAAATAGACTTTTTTATGGCTAATTCCAGCACCTTTATCATGAACTTTGCAGTGATCCAATAAGATTTTTTCAGTTTTTAAGATTGTTAGTGGAAATATTTGATCACATTCTGGGAAAAATCAAGCATCGACTTTAAAAGAAAACATCTGATTTTAAAAAGTCTATTTATTAAAACTAAGGCATATAGATCGGTCGCACTTCGACTCCATACCGAATAAAAATATAAATATGAGCGCACCACAAGTCGATGCCGCTCAAAAAAACGAACAAGATCGAAGCTGCATCGCGCGACATTAGAAGGTGGTATTTTGCAATGTAAACACATTCATTTAAAGTCTATAGCCAGAAAGATTTTTTTACTCCGCTGGAGCGGCATCGTTCGACGCTCACCGCTTGAGCGTTGCCAATGTGAAAGCACACTAAGTTCGTAGAATTCATTTGTCTTGAAGCTAAAAATTCTAGATCCAAAAATCTTCCATCATTGCGATATAGCGGTCGGTATTAACAGTGACATTTTGCCAGATATTGATGCCCATACTTCAAGACTTTGCACTGGTTTCTGGTGCTTGAGTTTGGGAATCTCACTGTTCCATTAACAATAAATTTGACGGTTTGACGTTGATATAGGAATGGGCCTCATCAGGGAAAATGATATTGTTAAAATTGGAGAATCGATTTAGCTTTTCATAAACAAGTGGCATTCTTCCAATTCTTATGTTGATTGCAGCTCTTATAGATTCAGTTTAAGATTAAAGTTGAAAATTCGTTACAAACTTTGTCACCATAATTGTAAAACAAACAATCTTTTGCGAGTGGACAATCATGGATCGTTCCGTACTCACTCAATATGGTCTTCGATCTTAGATATTCTAGCACGACCTTTTGGTTATAGTTTAAACGTAAAACCAGTCTCTTTGAAATACTTTACTAATAGTTTAATCAAATTAGTACTCGGCGCTTCACTATTTGTGCATACACAAAATGCGCGTCATTCATTGTAACTAAAACTTCATAAGCGTCCCTACTCGATGGTAGTAAGCAGTGTTCCCTCCGGCAGCATATTCTATTGCGCCATCCTATATAACGTAATGTATAGGGTGGCTCTTTGATGCTATTACTTGTACATCATTAGTAAGGGAAGATTCAGAATGTTATACATCGTATCTTAATGGTTTTGATCGAGTTCATAAATTTCATGTGGAGAAATAATTTATGTTAAGACTGTTACATGGAATCAGTTGAGCCGCATATAAAAGTATATTTAACCTTTTTATCCTTGATAATCCGGATTTGAATCAAAATAGCAATCGAGTACATGGTTTGTAGGCTTCCGCCAGACCATTGACCCTTTTTTCACCTTCTAGCCATTCTAGTCATATTACAACAACGACATACACATGGTAGGATTACTGGTGCTGGTCTTCTACTTTCATACGAAAATATCTGTATAGTCTACTTCAAAGGAGATATACTGTATTTTTAGGAAGAAAATATTTCGATCAATTTCACGGCATGTTGATAGTAACTAGATATTCCATATCGACAACAAGAAACTCCAAATGTCAGTTAAAAAAATGAGGCAAAGAGTTGGTAATGAAATCAAGGGAGTAAGATCAGGTGAACTAGGTAGCCACTCCATTGATCCATTTCTTCCAATCAACCTTTTTTCAAGTTGGGGAACTGTCCCACATTAATCCATAATGTAGTGATGCATCATCTTCTGGAACTAAATACTGGGATTTAAGTTTTTTCTCATTATTTGGTGTTCTAAATATTGGAGCATTGAATATAAAACATGATTTCGAAGTCTACCAACGTGAACCACCATTACCATAATTTCTATCCTCTCTCTTTCGGTTGAAAGAGCTACAATATTAAAATTAATATGACGCTTATTATAAGACAACAGTTGTTCTATCAAAACAATTGAAAACAATTGATAAAATCAGATGTTCTAGATAACTTTAAATTGAAATTGAAATTCTTCAAAGTTTTTTTCGTAAATTCCACGTCAAGTTCATTTAGTTTTCTATTGATTTCCACAGTTTTCTGTATGACATCTTTTTGCATTTTTCATCAATGGTTATCCATATTCGATAATCGTGGATGTTAACGGAAAACTTCAAGCAGAAAATAACAACAAATAAGGAAAATTACAATTGGGTGCAGATTAAACGTAAAGCATGCAGTGCAAAAAATCAGTTACAATAGTAATGATGGTTTGGGTAGATAGTGAGAATGAAGAAGAACACAACAGTAAACGTGATATGAGAAACCGAAATAACCATCCATCTACAGAATAAGATGGAGAAGAAATAAAAACTCTACACCTATTACATGAAGACGCTAGACTTAGCAGATAAAGCGGCGTGCATATTTTTTGCACAATGTGAAACACTAAGGAACTCCAGAGCACTATATCTATCTCTGGCAACTACAGCCATTCCACATTCTAGTCTTTTTAAAAAAAGTGGGATTAACAGATCAGTTGAAAACACTGGGTTTCCCACTATCACAGAAAAAGACAATTGGACACAACAGATCCTTTGGGTCGCAGTGTATACGATACCCCAACATCCTTACATACATACATGTTAGAAAAGGTTACGAATGAGTAAGTTTATTTTGTATTATATGTATGAGGATCACCAAATATATGTATGGTATAACTTTGGTAAAATTTTATGTAAAGTAGTCCTCAAATATATCTTCATATATTAAGGATTCAGTTAACATTAATCATTCTCAGGATTTTCATGTTTCTTTTCAATAAGAGTGAGATTTACACGGACCAGCTTATCATTTTTTCACTCATTATGTAATACACTTAATATTTTGAATTTCATATGGCTGGAAATTTAAACGCATATAAAATTTATGGTATGTTTTTTTGTCGAATATTTCAAAACCAGATTGCTAAAACGTCAAGAACAGTTCACTGAAAAGAGGAAAACAATTTATTTATAGCGAACTTAACAGAAATATATATGACAATTTTCAGTTTTTATGTCTTCACATTGACTTTAGATAAACAGTAAGGGCTCTATATTCGCGAAGTATATGTTCCGTAAATATGCTACGAATACAGAGAGATCTGCGAATATAGAATGGTAAATTATATGGGATACTTTACTAAGTAGAAATGAATAAAATAAAAATATAAAAAAAATCTGGTTTCAACAGCAGTTTAAAAAACATTATGATTAAGTCAGACTGAAAATAAAGAGAAAATTTTTTGTGCTTGTTGAGAGCTCTTCTTCAATGGAGTAAGGATTTAACATATTCTACAAGATGGTTTCACTCGAATCTTCATCGTACCATACAAACACTCTTGAATATCCCATGGTTTAATATCGTCTACTCCATTTCGTTCTGTCCCATTTGCAATTCTGGCTATTATGTAGTTTCAATTTGTACAGAATTTTCGTCGTTATACACAGTCAGAGCAGTCCAGTATGAGTTCAATGGTTATGGCTTCCTTTTTTCCAATGACTCTTTAATATGTTTACAATACATTTTGCTAATTCAAATTTCTTTGAGAATACATAACATTGGTGATGGTTCCTCTAATATAACTTGATATCCGGTATGTTAATAGATCAAGTATGAAAGGATAGTCTAGTGCATTGTCCAAAATAAGACATTCTTTGAAGTTCGTCCTTTTTTTTTAGTTTTCGCTCCAGCAAAATAATTCCGGAACTACTCACATAAAATAGAGCTTACATTCCACTAATTAGTAGTCAAAATACTGGCAGATCGTCCTTGGTTTGTTTTTTTAAAGCATGGGGATGTAACCATTTTTAAACCATCAGTGGTTTAATGGCCCAATGTACAGATGCGTTAAAACAAATCCAGGAGTAGGAATTCCGCTATTAGAAACGAATATTTTGTTAAGCATTCTCTTCTAAAACAGTCTGCATCTAATACTTATCCACCACTTAAATTTGTAAATTCCCATGATTATTTTTTTACTGCAGTAGTATTTGCTGATGCCACAATTTTAATGGTCCAGGAAGACCAAACAATAATGTTAGTTTTATGTTTTGATTAGTCCATTTGCCGATACTTTTGAAAAATATAACCCCCTTTGAATATATTCCAATTAGATTCGCGAGAAATCTTCAGCTACGAATATAGGAATTGGGTCGCAATTTTTTGATCCGTGAATAATGGAAATGCCAAGCGTGAACATGTAGATTCCACTGTAATATATAAGTTGATGTGAATTATGTCATTTTGACGGAATGTAAAATAAACCGCATTCAATGAATATTCGCCTGATTCCAACGGTTATAATTAATGATTTGTTCAATAAGGCAAACACTCAAAAATTGAAATATATCCTGGGTAGTGTAGTCTTCTTCAGAGAACGTATTTACATTTGAAATACTGTTTGTATAAGAAATGTGAGATAGGAAGGAATCTGCCGCATGCCGACCGAGTTAAATTTGAAATTGCTTTGCATATCTTTATTCCAGCCGTCGAGGTTTGATAATTCTAGATTCATGTTTAAATCATTTTCCAACTACACTCTACTTCCTTCGTTAAAAATTTGAACTCATCTACCAAACTGCGCATGATAAATTATGAATATGTTGTAGTAACTAAGTTCCCAACTTTTGATCAGAAGTAGGCACGTCTCGAATATTTTCATTGTATTGCTTTTCTTTCAAGTATAATGGATTTATACCAGCAACAGGATTGCTCAAACTAGTAATTTTCATCTTAGTACCACAATCACAAGGATCCCAGCATGACAAACTCTCAAAAATAGTTTCTTTCGTTGTTGAAAATTGTGGATACAATATTAGTCAACGTGTGATAACTAATTCATATTGAAGTTTAGTTTTGTTAGTCAGTGTTTCGGATAACAATTGTAAAGCCGTAAAGTGCATATTGAACCGTTACCATCATGAAATTTTTCATCTTAGAGATCGACATGTTTGTTGTCAAGACGTTGCAGTTTAGAATATTTCGAAAAAGAGTAAACACACAAAAAATACTCATAACTAAGCCAGTTCATACACATCTTTAATAAGTCACCATACATGGAATTTTGTTGGAAAGTGTTTAAGCATCCAGAGGCTTATGCCGAACTTAAGAGATTCAAAACAAAGAAGAAGAGCTCTGTTGTCAGAAACTAGTGTCGCTTCAGTCTTTCAGTTGAATGCCCCTAGAGCATACCACATAGTGTTCAAGTACGCAGTATGTGTAATTGCCGGAATGCTACCAAAATCCCTTCACCTGAATAGAAGATCAACCGCACTGAGCGAAGAAGAACTGAAAAGAGATGAGCGGAGAAGCATCATAAATCCTTGGCAAATGTTATGGAGCATTTCCTGGAATTCCTAGCCTGTACAGGAAGGAATGAAAGTGAAAGGTATTCTTCGTGTGTAGGCGCTATATCATTTTTATCACACCTGGAGAGCTGCAATGGGAGTGGTAGAGAGGTCTGAAATTATGTTGGAGACTATGTTCTCAATGAAGATTACCTGGATAGTAATAGCACGTTTGCTGAGATGCTAGGGAAGAAAGAGCAAAATCAGGGAAAGATCAATTGATATAACTACTACCCCTTCGAAGTAATGTCTAACGGCTGTTCCGCGGAGGACACCGAACTCTGAAGACTTAAAGTATTTTCTCCTAAACCTCACACATACACCAGAGGGTACAGTTTTGACTCAAAGTCGTCGGCTGTCTCGGCCAAGTACCGTAATGCGTCAAGTAGATGCTTGTGTTTTAACTGGAGGTGCACATTTTGAGGATGTTCATCACAATAGGATTGCTTCGTATGAAATGAAATTCGCTTTAAGCCGCTTTGTATCTCATCAACTTCCTATAGCTACCACATATGTTCCTCTTTAAATTAAATAGCGAATCACCTCTTCGAGATTATTTCGGGAACATTCTGTATTTACTTGCTCTGTTTGTGAAGTCGAACACTTAATAAAAGAAAACTAGGCAAAAGTGTTCGTCCATTTTCACGCAGACGTACAAATAGATTTATGCGGTAAGTACATGGAAGTTTCCACCCCAAGATTTATTACGAGATTTGTGTGGGGTTGAATCGGGAAATGTTTAGGGTATGTTTTGTTGGCGTCTACATACCAATACAGTTCTGACGTAATGATTGAAATAAATCTTAGAAACGGAAATGTAAAAGTTTTATCAGCAATTCCAGATTCTACAGAAAGCGTAAATAGAATGTGTAGCTAATTTTAGAGATTGGGGAGAAGCATTAAATATATACGAGAGAGATTGTTCAAGTATATTCTCCTTAACATTAAACAAATAATTGAATAGACCAATTTTGATGATTGACAAAAATGTATTCTGCTACCAATAGATGGTTATCAAGATCCATTTTATCAGTACATTTCAAAATGTCTTGCAGTTTTAACGTCAGATCTAAGGGAGAAGATTCAAGTTAAATGAAATTTGAAGACGTTGTTATGTATATTTAGAAAAATGAAAATGAAACTGAATAGTATAAAGATCACAGAACATGTTAAAGCAGGTCCATAATATTAGTATCCATTATATGACATAGGTTTAGGATTTTGATTCAAAAACAAGTAAAAAAGCATGAACTATCATCTAAACGAGTCGAAATGTAAATGCTTAAATATCATGGATGTATGAAAGGAGAGAAAAATCGCCTGAATCGCAGATAGAAGCTTGAAGTATGGTTAACTTACGATAAGATATCAAAGAGCATGTTAAGGCTGAGCTAAGCGGATCGGTGACGAATTGGTATGATTGCGCACACATATCATAAAAGCTTATAGTCCAGGATCTGTCAATCTAAAAAGTCCCCTCATACCGTGCATGTATATTTTTTTATGAAAATCAACTGAGAAACATTTATTCTAGATTATCATTAACTATAATTCTATTTATCGAAAATAAGTTCGGAGTCAATGGATTTTAAGCTGCTTTGTTGAATATTTCCGGCCGTTTCTGAGCCGCAACCATGATAATCTTAAAGTAAACATTAAAATGAACAAAATAAAAAAATCATGTTACGTAGTGAGGGAGAAATTTCCTTCCTAAAACACACTTTGAAAAAAGACCAAAAAAAATTGGTTTGCGTTACTTTTTTTTTGGAAATATGGAAAATTTCGCAGAACTTCAGTGGAGAATACCAGAAAATATTCGGCTTGGAGAACAAGATTTATAGAAGTAAGGGATTACGAGAAAGTATATTGAACTGTCTGATCATCTTATGATTGGGTCGAACATCGTGTCAGCAAGTTCTACAGAAAAAATGGCGGAAACTCAGGGTAATATAGGCCCAAATCTACTCAAGTTGCATCAATGTTATTCAAATGAAAAAAAAAAATATAAAAAAAGTGGAAAGAGGAATATTATATTACATTCAAAGTCTGGAACATCAATACATTATGAAATAAATTGAGTTCAATCATAAAGACGCCAAATCATAAACGGGAAACTAAAATGAACAAGTATGACGAAACAGAAGACGAGATAAATCGAAAATTGGAATTTTTCAAAATACTGTTATTAAAATAAGAAAATATATATTATAGTAACTTTTTTCTTGATGAATCGTTTTAATTTATGGTTATTTTTGATAGGAAATTAGTTTTAAAACATTAGATTTCTGTCTTTATTAAAATATGACTTGATACCGAGAACCTCTTATACTCACATTAATAAAAAGATCACTCATATATCAAAAGAAAAAATATGTTTCAACCACCAAAAACACTTTTTCCCAATTGCCATTCGTCTAAAATATACCGCAGCTATCTAACAAACTATGCGAAGACTTCACAAAATTTATAAAATAGAAATAAAAATTTCATTTTAATTGCATATAATTGACGGCTATCACTTTCCTATGTAAGTTTCAAGAATTTTTATAATTGAATGTATGTTTTTTAGACATTCAATGTCTCTTCTTTCATCTCGATGAACTTTTAATCTATTTTCTAAACACTGAGATGTCTTTGCTATGTAAATAGCGTCACAATCATTACAAAGTGCTTGATATATAATATATTTATTGAAATAATTCGAGAACAATTGTACATATGGTGTGAAGAAATGTTTGGCACAAGTATGATAAGCCACCCCTCAACGATCATCATGAAACTCTCTACATAGACGAGAAATCGATTTATCATATCCATGGATAACTTTGTTCTATAGATCCCATCAAGATCTATCTTTGTGTGAAAAATCATGATGATTGACGCATCTGCAGAAGAGTTTCTGTGGAAAAAGTATGTAAATGCATTACTTTCACGAAAAATCAAGAGATAAGTTGAAAATTTAGTAAATTTTGTAAGGTTAGGTCAGGTTAAGTTAGTTTAGATTAGGTTAGGTTAGGTATTTTGATAAAAATGATGCATTTGCATACTTTTTTCACAGAAACTCTTTTGCGCATGCATCATCATGATTTTGATGTTTCATTTTTGTTTTGTTCCTTAATTGATCATAATATTTGAATATTCTATTCTTGATTATGATTTTCAGGATTGATCAACGTAGTCAGGATTCTATTAGTATATATTATTTGAGTATATTGAATATGAGCTCAAATTTTAATCTATGCAAAAATAAACTGAAGAAATATACTTGATTGATTTGACGCATATAGTCTTTATGGTTATCATTCTGTATGTTCATTAAACATGTTATCATGATTTTTATTAAAAATCAATGAAAAATTCTCAAATATTCGATACTATCCACTCCATATTTGTAAGTGGATAAATATTATTATTGTAATTATTATTAAACAAATTTTTAGAAGGCTATATGCAGGATGTTCCGGTTCTTGATGCAAAAATTTCGGGAGTGAGTAGATGACGTGAAAATAATGCTGTTACACAAGAAAAATTTTCTCATACGACCCAATATTTGATTGTACCTTCTGTAAGAATTTTCAATAAATAATTACAATTCATGATAATTTTCTTCTCTCTTTATGGCGAGCGGTTCCTTAGATTGTACAGGTTGTCCCTATGAAAGTTACGGATTGTTAACCGTTGGCCATATGCCGCTCCTGGCCTTCAGATAGTACTGTAGAATTATTTATACCGTCAAATATACTACATGGACATACGTAACCATCCATTAAAAATTCATAATGTTCGAATGTATAATTTAGAAAATATTCTCAAATATAAGTTCTGATTTAGAGGCCTATAACTCAGAAACGATGGGGCGTATCAGAATTCTTTTTCATGTTACAGCATTATTTTCACTCACTTCCGAATTTTTTGCATCAAGTTATATATACCGGAACATCCTGTATAAAGTTGTAAAGGTCCTTCGTATAAATTTATAGTGGTAACTAAGATTGATAGTAAAAGTAAATTTAGTCGCTTTATTATCTACCCTCGCATTTAGAAACTCTTTTTCATTTCATTTCTATTCACATAAATGGCCTTAACCCAAAATACATCCATTACCAATTTAACAAATTTTCTACTAACGTATAACAAATTTGAGTGTTTTTACTTTCCCACTCTATTCATTATTCTATGATTTCTCTATTATGAAAGCTCAAATACAATCTAAAATCAATAATTATAAATTGGTCGAGTTGTTATGACG
Source organism: Diorhabda carinulata (assembly GCF_026250575.1). Classification (NCBI taxonomy): domain Eukaryota; kingdom Metazoa; phylum Arthropoda; class Insecta; order Coleoptera; family Chrysomelidae; genus Diorhabda; species Diorhabda carinulata. The sequence goes on along the minus strand of NC_079464.1, from coordinate 7,153,037 downwards.
GTGATTTGGTTTGATTTTGGTCGACTAATGGCTTTTTTATACATTCATTATTGAATTATTGAAAATGAAAGAATAAAAACACTGAATCTGATTTTTAATATAATAAAATAATTGTGATGTTAGATAAGTATCACATTAAAAAACACTTTTTATTATCAATTGATTGGAAAAACAGAACAAACTTTGTATTTCTACCCCAAACCACCTATATAGGTGATTCCTACGGCCCAGGAAAATTTCCTGGGAGAATGAAATTTGTTTTGTTAATGTTAAACAATATTTGTGAGAAAATAAATATGAAAATATTAGCTTTTACCCGCAGATTCGTTCGCATTGAAGCCATTAAATGAGTATCAGAAATCATTACAATAGAAATTAATCAACATGATAACTACATTTTATTGCTTGTCTGATAATATGAATTTTCAAAAATAACTACCAAAAATGAAGTGTAAAAAACTTAAAATAAACTTTATTGAAATATTCAGTACCATTCAATACCAATCCTAACGTATGAAATTTCGACGGCGACGCGTGATGTGCATTACTGCATTATGAATTCTTCTCGCCTGCGATTTTTTGGCGTTTCTATCGGTCTTCTAGCTGCTTGCACCGTAGCTTGTCATTCTGAACGAACTCGTACCTGAACAGGAGTTTTAGCTGCTCTCAAATCACTTTTCGCATTGCTTGCTGCTGTCTTCTCAGATTTTTGATTTCTTGCAGGTTCTGCTGCACGGGCCCACGACGAATCTTTAGATAGACCAGATTTCCGGTTCCGATGCATTTTTTAAGAAGAACAGAGTAGTAAACCAAAGAGTAAGATCTAAAATAATAAATAGCATCTAACCACAAAAATGACGCCTAATGTATAAACCTATTTTCAACCATCAACTATTGCTTCGTTCAGTACTATACTTCCTAAATCTTTAAAAAAACAAATACTTGAAATAAAATTAATGTCCTACATTAATGGTTCATAAAAATAACTGAATTAATCATTTATATTCTATTTGTAGACTTTTAGACAAAAATAATGACAGTATACCCAATAGGTGATAGTATACGTTTGTAATAACATAATTAAATACAGGGCGAGTCACGAAGAACTTTACATACTTCTACCATATGTAGAGTCCCTCAAGAATGATATCATGTGGCTGCTAAAAAGTGCCAACTTCTTTTTTCTATTAATTAATTGGGTGATTTGTGTAATTTATTATAAATTATGATTAGCTATGTTCAAGCATTCGACTGGTATTAGTTAAACTTAGAAATTTCGGCTTTGAAAAAATTAGTTTAGTGATTTGTATTGAATATTGCTCCCTGTATAATATTTTTATGATGCAATTAGTGATTTTCAAACTGAATAAATGATCAACGAAACGACATAAGCCCATTTTTTCTCAATTTCTAGTGAACTAGCAAATTAAACATAAAATATGGTTATTTTATAACCTATCACATAATGAGGTATTGATTTGAACAAATGTTAAGTATTTTAACTAAAATCATCAACTATATGAATTGAAATAGCGATAAATAAACAAACAAAAAACAGTAACTAATAATAAAACCGAGCAATAAATTTGAAACAATAACCAAAATTAGGTAGTTCATCCCATAAATAAGATTTCAAAAAATTAATAACAACAGCAACAAAATGTTCAATGTAGATTCTGGAATTGATACCCAGCAACCTCTAAACGTTTTCATTACCGAATTTTTGATTGCCAAATTGAATTGCGGATACTCTGGGGATCGTTTCTAAAAGTATTAAAAAAAGTATCGACCTGTTGACATAAACATTACTTAAATGTAAAAAGAGGGAAGATGCTCTATAATACTTAAAACACATCCCTAGGTTAACAACGTTCGCATTGGTAAACAAATTTAGCCATTATTTTGCGAAAAGTCCTTTTGAAGGACTATCAAAAAAGTGAGGGCCTACTAATTGGACTTCACGTTAACCGATGACCTTGAATGGGAACAACATATCGAATAGCATAGGGTTTTTCTTATGCGCACTTGTGAATTATTCATCCAGTTTCTTGTAAATACTGCTTCACATCCAAACTGTGTTCTTTACAGCCTTTGGTCGATAATTAATAATCTTTCTACAAATTTCCAACTTATGGATTACATAACCAGAAGTTAGTCGCTCTAGACTAGACTGTACTTACATTTGATTGAGTAACATTAAGTTCTAGACTTAATTATCTTGTTTTTATTGTAGGTTTCATAGTAACAGCGTCAATAATATCAACTTGCAAATTATTGAAAACTGAATGGAATTTTGACGATCAGGAAACCTCCTGTGATATTTTCTAGCAGCAGCTCTACAATTTCACATAAATACGTACAGAAGAAATATGTATTCTTATACACATATTACAAATATTTTGAGCTGCATGTTATTTTATTTGGTACTGTCCTGGATATAATACAAAGTGACAGTGAATATATAATTGAATTTATACATTAATACCTTATTATGTGATGCACCATTACGCTTGTACAAATGATACTTCGGCTCTATGATAATCATATTTATAAAAAGCATTTTATTAACTTATTTTGATCGTTGGATTTATTTATTGCCACTTGTGCATGCAACTAATGCTTGTTTTCAAATCTTTCTTCGTCTTCTTTAGAGTTGAATATAGGTCTCTTCCAGATTTATAACATTTCCCTGCTTTTTTACTGTGTCGTCCATTGTTTTCAGATTCGTGTGCCGAATTCAATACATTTTTCGCTTTAAGTATTCTATACGGACCTTCTAAACCTAGAATAAGCATTAGCCGCCAGGTAGTCATCCTTTCTAGCATCGAAATTTATGCAGCCATAATATTCACGTGATTTACTATGATTACTAAATATGATGACAAAGAATGTGATAAGAGCAGTATAAGAAGGCTATTAACTAAGCTGCCCAATATTTTAACTTTCTTTGGGCTACACTCAGGATGGGTTTTTACTGTGTCCACAGCTTTTTTAAATTATCTAAGAAAAATATTCATGACGTTTGGTAAGCTTTTATGTGAAGCTTGGCTGAAATCTGCAGTATCTGGCTATAAAGCAAATAGGATTATTCAATATCAATAATTTCAGTTAATTCATAATAAAACTTCATTATATAAAATGATAACAAAGAAGAAAAGCATAACAAAAAATTTTAGACACGCTGAAGATCTAAAATATAATTTCTCGTTATAAGATTAAAGATTTCTATTTCATACTCTTTTTTTTTGTCAAAGCAGTTTTTCGCTTTGAAAAGTGATGCTGATCTTTTTTTCACGTTATTCAAAATGTAACTCACTAAATATAGAATTTCAAGCAGAGCCAAGATTTAACAAAAAAGTATCGCTTAAAGCTTCGTTTTCCGAGAAAGTCTTTATAGTGACATTTAAACATTCCGCAACTTACGGCTTTCGTTTGTGGTATAAAAAAACGTAAACCAAAAAATTTATTTCCAACAAAGAAACGTTATATGATATTCATATGGATTCGTACAGACTGATTGATTGAAACGAGATTCGAAAAAGATAATTAACTGTCGCATTTCAAAATTATTTACAATTTAAAAAATATGACATTAAATATTGATATTTCGTTCTTTTCTACACGTACTCAAAGTGATGAGTGTTCCCAAATGATCTTTTTTTAGCTCCAATCTTTTTAACCTTGTTTTAAGCGAATTATATTTCAATATATTATCCTCTGCAATAAAATGTTCTTTGTATGTTGATAATCTAATAATGTAATGTCAAGTCGATACTAAATTCTATTTATAAAAGAAAAATAATAAACCAAAACAATGATCAGTGCGTGATCAGCACATGAATATCTCGGGCGAAACGCGTGGTATCGTTATTGGTCCACATCAGAGTGGCATAATATACCTAAATAAAAATCCGTGTTGGAGGACCGAGCACCTCATCTCTGAACATCCGTTAGATCATTGTATTATACTGCAATTGAAATTGTTTGTATATATCGTTCGTAATTTTCTTAATTATATCTGAATTTGTTTTGGTTTACTATTTTAAATAGACTTTAGTGAAATCCTCCATCAAGCAATGACAACTTTCGAGTCAAAACCTCCTCTTTTTTTTCACTTTTCAAATTCTGAAATATGAGTGAACAATTTACCATTGAAAGCTGTGGAATTCTGTGCCGAATATTTGATTCTAAACTCTACTGGAAACAGCAAGTACTGAAAACTTATATGTTTAAAAAGACTCATTATTGTGAAAACGTTTTCTTATTATCATTGGGTTGCAGAAGAATTTTCTCTAATTTCTCAATTCCAGTGAACTTTTTGATAACATCAACCTGATTGTTAGGTAGTAAACTTATGAACTTACGCTTAGCAATAAGCTATAAATTCATTTACCAGACATCTTACAGTCCAAGACATAACATTCACCCACTGCTGGGAATCCAAAATACTTAGGGTTCCTTTTTACGTTGGGATTATTGGTAACAAGAAGCCGATTGCCTTTCAAAGAAACATCTTCTAACCATAATCTAATAATAAATATCTGGAGGCGTAATATCTCACATGAAAAACTCAATTTAGCAGATTTGTTTTATCCAGATGTAGATTACGTATTGGTCACACAACATGGTTACAGAAAGCTTAAAATAAACATTATGAATCACTCTATCCTTATTTGAAGTTTATTATTGAAGCGCGTTTTTTAGAAGTTTCGAAAATACCACAAGTTTTATTGTGGAAGAGATAAAGAATTACGGCGTTATTTTTGAAAAGAAAACCGTATTATCTTTTGTTCAGAATTAAAAAACTTGAAATAATACGAATCAAACGACTGGCATTTATTCATCGATGCTCGAACCGTAGTTTAAAATGTATTTTATCACATCATGGAAATAAAAACAGCAAAGAACAACCTCGCGAAATGGGTACTTAGGCCGGCCCTGTCTAGCTACAGCGGAATTTTAAAATTCGGCGAGTACATGTATCTGTTTTTTATAAATGGTGGACGCGCCTTTGATGAACTTTTTATCACAGAAGGCGGTTTATTTACAGTTTTTTTTTTAAATAATTTCTAGGAAAGTATTTATTTATTTCTTTTTTTTTTACTTTTTGTTCTAGAGCTTTGTAGAATTTTAATTAAGTATATAAATGATTTGTCTAAACGCAGTGGGTTAGTTTTACATAAATAGTTATAGTGAAAAGAACGAATTAGTAAAAGTAATCGCAGAAATTAGTAAAATGATATTTATAAGTAAATTATTATAAGTTAGTGTATTGTATTCTTGGTCAACAAGAGGTTACAATAAGTTTATGTAAACGAGTGTAATTATCGTTATTACCATCCTCATAGCAAAAATAACAATTTTAAATATCGGAAAAATTTTGTTACAAATTTTACAATCGTTTTGCTATCAAATTCTATTTCCGTATCGTTTCTGGGTTATTACAACTAATGAAAATATCAATGAAATACAGATTAGAATGGAATTGAATACTGGAATTAGTCATTTCGTTTTCTTTTGAATAATTCATGTTTAATATGAATTGTTTTCCATTGCAAAAGTACTCGATGAAAATAAGAGATCAATTAACCTAATGAAATTCAAAATGCTTTATTTTCAATGTTGCACATTACTATGTAAATTTCAAGTGATTTTCTTAATACAGTCAGATTCCAATTTCTAGTTTGAAAGCAACTTGAGCTTTCCATAATATTCTGTTGCTTTCCTTGTAGCTCAAAATTTAATTCGTCGGTATTAAATGTCAGGACTGATGAAAATGGAAGGTCTAATAGAAATTTTACATCTTCAATTTGATTTTCCAGTTCAGTCGAGTCGAAACTTCATTTTTTAAGGAAAATGGAAATTTTCTTGAGAAAACCTCCGCAGGCGGCGTAAAAATTTCATGTTCGGCGATTGATTTGCATAGGTATTTTTGGTTATAGCCAATTAACAAACCACTGAAACGATTACAATTAATGAACTTCTCTCTTATTAATATCTATCTCTTTTCCTCCGAGTCAAAAAATTCTGTGTTAGTAAATTATAGGGCATCAGCAAGATTGATAGCCTTTATTTTTAGCCACAACTGTATTTATTGAAAATTTATAACGCATAGATTGATTAAGGTTAGCAAATACTTTCTACACAAAATTCCCTACTAATCTCTGTTCTTTCTGTCCTCTAATAACTATCCAATATTCAATCTTCAAAGGTTTTTTTCAGATATCACGAAATAACAATCATATCTCGATTATTTATGTGGGTTTATTTGAAGTCTCTGTCACTTTACACGTCATATTTGAAATTATATATGTAGTAGGTCAATAGACAAGTTGGGATTTTAACTAATATCCCAGGTCAATAGGCAGTTGGCTGATGGCGCGCCTTGCAAGCCTATTCTCCCGGAATATTAGCTAAATGCCTAATAATAGATTATTCGTCGAAAAATGAATAAGCGTTTGTCTATTCTTCTGGGACTTTAGCTGAAATTCGGATAACAGACTATTGGGTTTACAGAATAAGATAAAAAAATAGCATAAAAGAAGTCTTATTTATTTATTTTTTGCATGTCAATCAATCATTTATTGCAACACGTGGAGGCTTGGTGACCTTATTTACCTAACCTAACCTAACCTTATCAGTCTGACAATGAGCTTCTAAAATTTTTTCATAATAATATTTTACAGGTACAAAGCATCTGTTTGTTTTTTTTTTCTTTTTACCATTACGTGACATTCATTTTCGATTTGCAATAGTTCATAGCTATTCACATAATGATCGTAAGTATTGTAAGCTTTGGGTCCAGCTTCTCTGTCTGGAGGACCAGCGAGTAAAATTTGCCTTACTTTGTCTAACTGTTCTTTATCCCATATTCCGCGATTACCTTTCTGACTATTAAATAATTTGGCCTTTTTCAATAGATATTCTATTATCCGAATTTTTTCTAAAGCCCAAGAGAATAGACAAACGCTTGGTCATTTTTAGACGAATAATGTATTGTCCGGCATTTAGCCAATATTCCGGGAGAATAGGCATTCGTGGCGCGCCATCAGCCAACTGCCTATTGTTCTAGGATATTAGCTAAAATCACAACTTTTGTATTGTCCTTAGATATGTACATATTAACAAAATTAAAGTTAATTTGCGAAGCAGATATATCCTTAATTTGTACTTAAGTATTGTTCATTAAGACATTTATGCTTGTTGCAAATTGTATAAGTCGTTTTGAGCACTTATACAGAAGAACCGAGCAAGGAGCTCATTTATGAAGTTGCAGTTAACAAAATGATATACATGGTCCGTGCTCTTATACGTTATGGAAGGCTGGACACTGAAAGTTAACACCATGAACAGATTGGAGGTATTTTAGATGAGGATCTATCAAAGAGAGTTCCTTGGACAGAGATAAAATCCACCTAATAAATTCTGAAGAGAATAGAAGAGAACGTGCATTGCTGGACACGATAAAACGTAGAAAAACAGTATACCTGGGACATGTGATACGGAGCGAAAGGTACCGTTTGCTTCAACTCTTGATAGAAAAAAAGATAGAAGAGAGAAGGGGAATCGGCAGATGGATTTCAACAGTGTAGAAGACGTACCAGAAATTCTTAAAAATGGGCTCTGTTGCCGATATGGTCAAATATTCACGTGAGCACATGGACAATGATTCAGCTCAGTACATTAAAATTCATTTTGGAGAATGGATAGGCAGACGAGGATTCGTTAAGTGGCACTCACAGTCGTGATTTGACACCCTGTGGTGCCTTCTAGGACCGCGTTTTGGCAAGTGGATCATGCACCCCGACCTCCAAACTGCAATTGAAAAAGAATTTCAAATTCTTCACGGACAGCTTGACATGCTTTGCTATCAAATTTATCTAGTTTTTCAAGCTCTACACTTTTGATTGTGATATTGATTTCTTCAACATTTTTTTCTTTCAGTACATCAGTTAATGTGATTAAATTCGCCATTTACATTATTAAAAAATTTGATAATGATTCTCGATAGTACAAACATACATACACACAAGTTAATTATTGCACATTATTTATAAATAAGATCAATCTGCTTCGTTATTGACGCCTGCCATAGTACTTCGAAGCGATCGGTATCTTTACTTTTCTATTAAAAAAGTTTGGTTTGTTGTTCAATAGGAACTAAATTTAATGATAACGATATGAAAATATTTGAAGTGATGACAAAAACTATGAATAACCAATGACACAACTGATTTATGAGTTTTTTATAACATAATTTTCAAAAGATTATATTTAATTTTGCCATAGTCGTTTTGAATTCTTTAGTCGTGAGGGCAAGGACCTTTTAACATAACAAAATATACCCGCATCAATATCAGTTTAATCAATACACGCATTAATATCAACTAAAAACATATTTAATCAACAGTTATTTCATATTAAGCTTTTTTTTTCTTTAAGACACTCATATTAAATTAATTGATTTCAATAATTTATTCAATGGACGTAACAAAGCTTCTGAAGCCATTAATGTGGTAAAGCATTTCTATGAAAGACTACTTACTATTTCATAAGTATTGAATCAACACATGCAACATCAGAAGAGGTTTTTTTATCACGGGTAGTTCTAGATATTGATTGGTTGTACATTTTTAAAAATTCGTTAAAATTTTCATTTCTAAATATCGGTATATTTGAATTATAGAGACCAGAGAAATTGATTGAAAAAACAACAAATCGATATTTGTCAAATGATGATTATTGTAATTTCTTTCCCTTCCATTTCCCACAAATTTACACACAATTTTAAATAAGGAATTCACCACGGTAGCATGTTATAGAAAAGACATTCAGATTTTCGATAGGTTAATAACAGGATAGATAGCCCAGAATGTGAGATGGCGTAATGGTTTAACAGCGCATCTGCAAGAGCCTCCGATAAGCACTTTCAAAATTCTCGTTCGCTGGGTAGAAGGGTGTGAAGAAAAATGCTACCTAATGATTATAGAAAAAATATTTCGAATTACGCGTAATACCTTATCTACAGTAATTAACCGATTTTTTTAGGAATTCTAAGGGATCAATTTTTTGTGTAATGTTGTTGTTTATCTATATTTTTGAATGATTTAATAATTTTAAATATTAATATTGTATGTAGTAGTTGTTTACTATTCAGTTCGCAATTGGGTGTCTTATATCTTTTTGTTGAAATAAGATTTTTTCTATTTGATGACTGGTATTATAAACAAGTCCTCATATTGTTCACAAGTTTGATAATTATTTATTTCATGATACCATTGGGCCAAAAATATAATTCCGAATATTTGTTTGGTGTTGGCGTACGTCGAATTTACCAAAAATTGTGGTAAGTTATCATTTTAGGTAAGTGAAATCATTCGAGATAAGTTGTCTAACCTTATTATTATTGGTAGCGCCATTTACTCTCTCATGATGATGGTTCTCTTATTTTGAGGTTAGATGGCTCAATATTATTCCTTTTTTGTTAAGTAAATTAAGGGCTAGTTGGAGTGATAAACAATCAACCGAAGCTATTCAAGTCGTTAATAGAAACATAATGAGAATTAATGGGGCTACTAGAAATTTTAGGGTACAGGACACTACCTTACGAAGAAGAAAATTTAGAGAAAATATGAATTGAAGTATTTTTGGATCCTTTTCCCCATTAGAAGAAGCTTGTGAAGAAATTTTGGTCAAACAAACGGATGGATATCAAATACCGTTTCAGTAAAGAATTGCAATTAGCTAGTTTTATGTGGCTCTAATTATTTGCAGAGAAATCTGGGGGACTATCAGTGAAAGAAGCAGAATTAACAGGCTAGGCCATGTAATTGTTGATCAGAGAATAAAAAAGATAAACCAACACAGTTGTAGCTTGTTGTAACACCGTTTTTATTTTCCCATTCCGTTTAATGAGTGCTAAAAATTGAAAATGGAAGTTTGAGGATGGGAAGCAGTCGGGATATATGGTGAAAATCGGCCTATGTCAATACTGGCATATGTTTTCAAAGGCTTAAACATCAATTTGTTGCCAGAACACTCGCAGGAACAGTTTTTGCTGGTTTGTTTTCTATATTTCGCTTAAACTGAACTTATAATTTAATCATTAAAACTAATACCCATAATGAAAGCTCACTTTTTTTGGAGTTTGGAAAGTTACTTACTAGAGAATGGAATTGTAAATACTGAAACTTCAGCATGTAAGGATACTGAAATTGTGCTATTCAACTTTATTTGACTAAAAATAGTCAGTTAGCGATAGCGAATATCTCTGATGGAGTTTACAGTAAACAAACACCTAGTTTTGAACTTTTTCCAAATCTTCAGAGAATGACAATGAACAATGTTGCTTTAGTTGGTAGACTGTACACGAAACTGTACCAAAAAATATTAAATGGACTAACTAGGAATCACTAACTACTCCTGTGAAATGTATTTCTGGAAATATATTAGATATCATTCGCCTGTATCTGTTGCTTCTGCTGCCGTGGATTCAATTCGACGGAAGAGCAAGAAGATGGTAGAAATATGAACCACAAAGATGACAATTAAATAGAAAAAGTTGCAAAAAATCAAAGAATGAAAAAGGACTCCAATAATAAGAAGACAGTATGAAAAAAGTAGGAAGTAATTGAAAAAACACTTAACAAAGCTTTCAACTCATCTTCATGATTTAGAGGAACCAACGTTGGATGATTCTTTAGATGAAATGAACAACGGTGACTGATCTTGCACTGGTTGTGGTGAGATGTATTCCCATACCACAAAATCTAACGATTGGATTGAATGTTTGTTTTGTTTCAAATGTTTTCACGTTTCTTGATCCAAATTGTTCAACTTTATCGCGAATTTTATCATGAATTATTTTTTTTGCATGTCTTTTTCATACTTAATCGTGTTCCTATATCAATAAAGTTTTTTCCTTGGAATAGAACGGCAATTCTAATTCGATACATAAAAATATTCAAATGAAATTTTAAAATCTGGTCCATCTATCCTCGAATTACCGTATACACATGGTATCTAAAGACATGTGATCACTATACTTTTTGCTATACATATTCTTGATTGACAGTCATTGATAAGTTCTTTCATATAGTCTCAACATCTATAAATTCTTCTTCGATATCCGTTGCTACTTCTATCACTTTCTCAATTTCCTTTTCTGACTTCAGCCTTTTAACCTTAAGTAATAAAACTTGTCTTTCAAAGATTTGTAGGAGTTCTATAAAATACGCACCAAAGAAAAAAATTAGAAACTGATTTCATTTAAGATAAAAATTGTGAGAAATATCGGGAGTCAGAATTGTGCCATTAGGGGCTGAGATACTCAAAGTTATGAACTAAAAAATGGCGTTTTCGATTTTTTTGAGGTTATGTCTAGAAACTGCTTAATTAAAATGATATTGCGAACATAAGTTAGAGCGAAAAGTTGTCACAGAAAAAAGCAGATTCATTCATCATAATCATGTTAAAATTATCGATTTACAAGTAGAATTGGAATCATCTACCAGTTTTTATTATTCAAATTATTTGGAAAATATTTACAGTGTACTTTTGGCTCGACGCTGGAACAAATTGAACATTTAACATAATATCTGCTTTGTCGGTGAAATGTAATTGCTCATGAATAAATAATAAATTTGGAGACAGGTTGCCTACAATATATGTAAAATGTTTCTCACACTTCATTGCTGCTCAAGTGTTCTTTTATGATGCTCGATATTACCAATTAGATATTTGAGACATCGATGTTATCAGTTCAATGTTTATAAATTATACAAACTGTTTATTATTTCCGTTAAAGCTAATGAAACATGAACAAAGGGGTTATATGTAAAATTGGAATGTTTCGAATTATATTGTAACAAGTATTCTAAAATTCATTTGGATTATCTCATTGCCTCAATTATTCATTAGGTTGTCAAATTATTGTTTGTTATACGTCCAATATTATATAAGTGACTCGATTATGCATTAATATTTGATGAGCACGCTGTAATTTGAGAGTGATTAGTATAAAATGTTTATAATGTTTCGTCGATTCCATTCTTCAAATGATATCAGAGAACAGCTTGCAAATCTTTTCATCTGACAGAGCACTTTCAGGATAATATTTACATAATTTCAACTTGTTTTCTTTTGATTATTTGTAAAAAATATTGTTTACTCAACATTCGTTTTCTCTATAGGAGTTTTAAATCTGCCAGATTTCTGCCATGGCAGATACTAAAAACGAATAGTTGTAGGGATAGTGTTGTTAACTTCTGAAAAGTAATTTTTCGAATAAAAGTGAAATTATTATTCAATTAAAATCTTATTTGCTTACCACTTTGGTATTAAAACGTTAATTGAATATTCAGGAAAAATTTCGAAACAATTTCCTAAATGGAAATTTTCAATCTATATAAAGTAACACATCACTTAACAAGTCGCGTTACTAAGTAAGAAAAACACATTTTTTTGGCAAAAATCGATTTTATCCATCAATGCAGTCTCTTTCAAGAGCAATATATTTATTCCAATGCTTCTCGATGCCGTGCTTGTAGAAGGATTTGTCTTTTGCATCAAAATAGGCTTCAGTTTCAGCAATTGCTTTCTTATTTGAGCTGAATTTCTTACCAGTGAGCATTTTTTGGTAACAGAGAATAGCCAGTAGTCACTGAGGGCCAGATCTAGACTATACGTTGGTTGAGGAAACAATTCGAAGTGTAATTCGTTCAATTTAACCATCATTGCCATCGACTTGTGAATCGGTGCATTGTCTTGGTGAAACGGTGATTTTTTCTCTCAGATGATTATCGTTCTAATTCCGGACTGAAATAATGGATCCTTTATCACATATCGACGCAAAAAATCTACTTTATTACGTGTAAACATGGCCAAACAGTGTTAGGAATCATCAACACGTTGTTGTATATAATCGACCGTGAGTAAAACTTTCTTGTGGACAAATATTCTTGCAAAATTCTAAACACACTGCCTTCTCATATCTTTACGGTCTCAGTTTTCTCGATCAATTTCAATTTACGATTTTGGATTCTTTTATGTTTTGGAGTAACCACGTCAAGAGGATGACCAGAACGTTCACCATCATCGGTGTCTGTACGACTCAGATTCAGGGTTCGGATAACACATTCGAAGCCATTGCTGAGCTTAACAGTATTTTTTTTTATCAAGAAGCAATAATAAATTAACATACGAAATTGTTTTGCATCTATTGATTTGAAAATATTGAAAGTAACTTCACTTAAATGTGTTCTGGGTTTCTAAATTGAATTGAATCTTTCATCTTGTACGATAATCCATGACACGTATATTTTGAATATATGTGGTTATTTCCAGCATTTATCATGAGTCGATTTAGATTTTACATCTTCACTGTTTTCCATTCAATTTATTAAAAAAATTATAAATATAAACGATTTTCATCCCCGTATAATATAACAGGAATATTGAAAAAATACCCTTGGTTAGTCTTTTTCAAGTTTCTAGCTTCGCAGAAACTTAAAAAAAATATTAAATCTCAATTTGAGTCACCACCTTTTAAGGGTGGTGAAAGAGGCTGGCTCAGGACGTTTTGTTATAGGAACCCATCTTAATTTCATACGAGCAACCACCTCCTAAATTTTGTCATATGAACTTAATAACACATTTTTTTTTTCAATATTTATGAGGACAATATCCACTCGAAACTTCAACGAATCAATCAGGTTGATTTGACATGAAATTACCCTCATCCCATATGCCCATCATGCTCCTCTTAAAACTATTGAAGGACAATCTTATTTCACAAAATAATCAGGTATGTTCGCTTGAACCTTTTAATATATAAGGTTGCCCACTCACCTCCATGCAAAAACAAAGCCGTGCTAAAAACTTGCCGTGTCCGATCAAATGTCACATCTATTTTTGAATGTAGTAGTTTATTGGTAAGACAGATAGAAGACCCATTCGGGTGTGCCTTTGCTGGTTTAACGCCAGGTTTTCTATCCATCTCAGCAGAGTTTAGCTTGCAAGCAGAGTAGTGGAAGATGTAATAGCTGCACTTTTAGCCACACCAAGAATTCGTTTTGGCCCCTTTTATGATTTTGTTAACACAGTGTGTTGTCTTGTTTCTTTGGTTACTCTTTTGTAAGATGTTTTCGCACTCTAGTACAACTAGCACACCAAGTCGATCGTTAATATTTTTATAGCATCTTTGACGATATACATTCTCATATTTTGGGGTGTCTTTCTTAGAAGCCTGCTCTTGCTAAGCAGTTTATTATGTACTTATTCATGTACTATTATTTAGTATTTAGCATGCGCCATTTTATCACTGCAAATCAAAATGAATGAACATTTATCCGGAGCCTAGGTTTTCAGGTGACAATTTACTCTAGCCTTCATGAATTTCTTTGGTACTTTTTTTGTACTTGAAACAAAATTGCTAATGATATTCAATATCCATGTCTTATGACTAATCAAACATATTCTGCTGAAGCGGCTATAGTAACAAAATCACTAAAAAGAATGGATTCAAATTTGTCTAATTACAAGTGGATATTATATAAAAGTTCAATCGTTGTATTTTTTATCATACCTCGTAAAATTCATGTAACTGCGTTTTATTTCCAATAAAATCATTCGTAACAATGTGATATAGATATATATATCATATTCACGAGATTATTTTTTACAGTATTTTTATAGAGGTACATTTTTTTATTGGATATATGTTATTATGATCTTTTCTTAACATTAAATTTTCGTATGTAAATATACAGCGATCAAAAGTTTTTGCCCGCCTCATAATCCATTTAGTAAAATTCAAAATTTTATTGTTATTTAGTTCCAGTTAGACACAAGAGCTTGTACTAATTTATACTTTTGGGCCAAGACATCTTTTTGTGAAATTCGTATACGAATTTATTTGAAATGGGTACTTCTTCTTCTTTTTTGGATGCCCTCTTCTAACAAAGGTTGGCTATAGCCACAGCAGTAATTCCTGTCTTTGGCCCTTTTTATCAACGTCTGAAAGTCTAAACCGATCCACTCGCGAATAATCTTCAGTGATCGGGATATAAACAATTATCTCATTTTTAGAAAGACATTTCTTGCTTGCTCGATGCGTGATTTTATTTCTATAAGTCTACATCTTTTGTTACCCAGCCCCCCAGATATTTAAATTTCATTTTCGATGATGCCTCCAGGATGGTTGGATGTTTTGAAGACAAATATGGTTTTGGTCTTTTTAATGTTGATCAGCAGATCAGATCAATGAATCTTTAGATCTGCCTCTGAGTACTACTATAATGAAAAGGAGATTGAGAAAAGCGGTGGGCTAAAGTGTATACAATTTGGACGCATGAAGAGTGGCAGACAGTTATATAGAGAGATGAGTCAAAGTTTAACGTTTTTATTTGTTGTGTATCACACAAATTATTGGGTGGGCGAAAACTCTTGAATTGTAGTGTCTATATCTATTCATGAAAGTTAAAACGACATCTCTGTTAGAAAAACTTTATTAATTATAAGGTGGACATTTTAGAAGATTGTTTAGACAGTATTTCCATATCCACTTTTTTATCGTTTTGCATCAAAATTATATTTTCAAATTGTGATTATTATCGACTAAATAAAATCATCAATTTTATTAGAAAAATCGTAATTGTAGCAGCTTATAGTGAATCGATCACGATAAACGATATTTGAAAAGTTCATCCTTAATGTGAAGATCGAAAGTTAGTGGAACAGTAACCGTTATCGGTAAAATCCTTTACTCATACATCAATCCGTGTAAGATCTCCGAAACCGTAGAAACCCTCGTCACGTCTTCGCAAGAATAATCGGTACCTTTCGTAATTTGTGTCGGAAGTTACGTTTCAACCTTTTAAGACACGTCAATATATCGGAATTCGTGGGTGCATACCTTAGAATCGTCTCCGAATAATCGATAGAACTGTAGTATGTTACGTGTGGGAGTAATTCCATCGGTAAAAGGCGATTAATTTTGTTTTATATGTTGGTTTTGTTGATTAGAATAGAAAATTAAAGATTTTATTTTAGAATTTCTCCGTGACCGGTTTTACATTTTGTAATTTTTATTTTAATTTAAATTGTCTCCGCTGATCATTGGCACAATCACAAAAATACGAAAATTATATAAAGAACTATTACAAAAAGAAAAAAAAAACTATTTGCACACGCAAACTAGGAAAAATTCGTCGTACTTCACCCATAGTATTATCTAGTCGTCGTACTTTACTCATAGTATTATCTAGTCGTCAGATTTCCACTGCGGGAGTGTCAGATTGCGACTTATGTTCACTAAAATTGTTAAATCGGTCTCAAACCAAGACAACACGTAGCAACGTCATCGCCTACTACATGTTGCCAAATATTGTCATTGACGCATGCGACCTCGCTTTAAATTTAGCCGTTTGCGACCTGTTGCTGCCGATTCACAACAAAAAAACAAAAATTGGGAATTATTCGTGCGATCTTTTATTCACCCTATTCACAGCGGCGCATCATCATTAATTACTTATTTATTATTATGAACTTTGCCTCATTAAGTTATTGTTGCTATAAATTTGTCTGTGTTTAGTCTCTCTGTGTCAGTTTTATAGATTCCACTTCAATTATTTATTATTTAATTACTATTAATGTGACTATGATGAACCATAAATATATTTATCTAATTTTATAATTATTGTTGAATATAAACTAATATATAAAGAAGCCTGTAAAATTAATACTTTGTTCATTCAATTTGATATTCGTCTAGTACTCCAGTCAGGTTAATGTAAGCACTTGTAACTTTAAATTAATAAATACTCAGTTTGCTAAATAAATTGTGTTTAAAAAGCAAAATGGTGAATTCAGTTCTTTAATTATAGTATGGTCAAACGAAAAATCTATGATATTTATTAAAGATTTTAGTATAGTATAGAAATAATAATATTTAAATATCCCGCGTTAGTTTTAATATTAATATATATCATTAATCTAATTTATTACTACTTTCGGTACATGCATACGAAGGTAGGTAATTGTACCACGTTGTAATTCATTCCTTCTCTTCTTCTTTCCTCAATGTAAGAAAAATGTTTGTTTTTTCTCGTATCTCCTGTCATTTAATTATTAGAGGATGTCGCTCCATCTCTTGCGGTGTCTTCCAACGCTTCGGTGCCCTAAGGTCGACTTGTCTCTAACTATTTTGACCATTCTGTCCTCATTCATTCGATCTATGTGTTCGTTCCACTCTCGCTTTCTTATCAATATCCATTCGTTCACGTTGCCACTCTTACAAGTTCTTCTCATGTCCTCGCTTCTCTCCTTGTTAAAAAGTGTTTTTCCAGCGATCCCGCGCACTATTTTCATTTCGGTGACTATTCTCTTTGTATTCTATGTATCTGGTCTGGTTTCCGCTGTCTATGTTAATATAAGCCGGATGGCAGCCTTGTAGATTAGAGATTTGATCTCGATTCCCATATATTTGTTCCGGAAGATTGTATCGTTCAGGTAAGCTGAGTTTCGTGCTACTTTTGCCGCTTGGTTTCTTACCTCCGCTTCGATATCACCGTATCCTGATATTTCTATGCCTAGATATTCAAATTTCATCTCTTGTTGTATAATTTCATATCTACACCAGTTTGCGTGTGAATTTGAAGAGTAATCTTTGTGGGTAATCTTCGTTTTTAGCAATCAGAACAACATCATCGGCATAGCATAGAATCTCGACGTATTTGTTCCCTATTCTATACCCTTTTAGGTTACGAGTACTTCTTATTATTTCGTCCATATTGATGTTGAATTTCCTTATCGAATACCATTATCTACATAAATTTCTTCGGTAGTTATGCCATTGATTTTAACCTGTATTTTGTTCCTCTGTATTTTTTCGATAGTTTTTATGATGTTATATGGGATTTGCCCGTTTTATAGAAGGTGTACCACGTCCTCCAGTTGTATTCGGTCAAACGCCTTTTCCATGTCTATAAAACGCCGGTTTGTTATACTCGATGGATTTTTCAGTTATTTGTCGGAGGACAAATATCGTATCTGTACAAGATCTTCCAGATCTGAATCCTTGCTGTTCTTCGCTCAATTTAGTGAGTTCATTCATTTTGTTTGTCATGATCTTTATTACTTGTATTTAGGTTTATGCCTCGGTAGTTTCTCTCCTTTTTTTATCCGTTGGATGTAATAAGATTTTGTGAATTATAGCTGTTAGCTGTTGTTTCAGGCTTTTCCCGCCGTATTTAAGAAGTTCATTTGGAATCCCGTCTGGATCTGTTAATAAGTTAAACTCACTCGTGTATGATTCTTAAAAAGAGCTTCATCATCTGCGTTTTTAAATGAGCTCAAAAACTCTCTTGGGATAGTTCCCGTTGTTTAAACAACTGTCTATTCCACCACCTTCTTTTCTTTCATTTTTTCACTGGTTCTTAAATGTTCGAAATGAGCTGGTTCGAGCGACTGGCAACTTTCCCGTATACTGTTGCATGCAACTTGTTGACAGGTGATGCCTTGGTGTAAATGTCCATTCATTACAATTTTTGGGATATAAAGTATAAGATTTGTTAGGAACATTCAAGATTTTTACTTTTTAGACATTTTTCAATGTTTTTCTGGATAAATCTACTTGATTTTAGATCTCTGTGGATAAAAAATTAAAAGAGGTATTCACGTTTCGACCTATTATGATGAGACCGAAATAGGTCTAAATGTCAATTTTTACCTGTTATTTTAACTGATTTTCTGTCAAAAGAGATCTGAAATTTATCAAGAAAAACATTAAATTACTTGCGATTCGAAGTTATCGTAGACGTAGTTGTCTTTTGAACGCAAACTTAGCCAATTCATGCACATATTTGTAAAAAAGTAATTAATTTTAGTTTATTGTATAACATCAATTTGTGATAGAAAAACTCATATTAATTTGGGTTCGACATCCAAAACTAATCGTTTCCTTTGTGAATGTGACTACCACATTCTAGGACAAATGTTACAATCATTTCTCACTTTCCTTCGAAAATATCGAATGAGGGTGTATAAATTTATCATCCAAGATAATCTGAGAAGTCACAAATAAGAACGATCCTAGAAGACAATCATTGACCTGCAGGGTGTCACAATCTAATTTTCATTTCAAGTGTAAAACAATACTTTTCTATTCTTCATGTTTGTTCTGTTCTCAGTTCTTATTTGCTGTTTTTGTTGGACAAAAGCCGCGAATTGTTATAAAATGCATGAAAATATGATAAATACTAACAATAGCACAATTATTTTCGAATAAAAATATTTTGGACTTGAAAATTTCTTTTCACAACTATGAATTCGTTATCTGGTTTCCTAATATTAACAAAGAACCTATTCACGGTTGGCAGCAATTATTTTTCTTGAAAAAATAACTACTTGAAATGAAAACAAGTAATCTAGAGTTTAACCAAAGATTCCTGGGAAATTCCAAGTTCCTAAAAAATCTTGGCTCGAATCCAAAGTTCTTTAGAGAAAGAATTTTTCGAATTATTTCGCGGTTTAACAAGAAAGGTCAAGAAAATAATTTTTTGTAGCTTAGAAGCTTTTATGAATAATTTGAATACACTGTAAACTTCATTGTTACAACTGTGATCCCAAACTAACATGATAGAATAATTAGCTCATTAGGTAACTGTATTTTTACACAATTAGTGGTGGCCTTTGTGAGGACCACACTATGTGCACACATGTATTTTTCATACTTCGACCGTTTCCCCGAACATCTTCACCAATAAAACGATATTTCATCTCGTCTCTCGTCCTTTCGTGAATTGCTTTTTATAACACGAACTCAAGCGAGACATTTTGGATTCACAAATCAAGGAATCACTCGTCCATCCCCAAATGTTTGAATGTAGACCAAAAGCGTGCAAGGGTATAAGCATCGCGTTCGATCTGTGCTCGATTTGAAAACTATGTAGACTTCTTAAAACGAATTGTTACTATGGATGAGACTTGGGTACATTTCTATGATCCAGAAACAAAGAAACAATAGATGGAATGGCGACACTCTGGTTCTCCAAGACCTAAGAAGTTTCTTGTCAAAAAATCTGCTAGAAAAGTTCTTGCCTCAGTTTTTTTGGATTGTCATGGAGTAATAATGATTGATTTTTTGAATGAGGGTAGAATAATAACTTGAGATTACTATTCGACATTACTGACCACTGTACGGGAAAAAATTAAAGAGAAAAGATTCGGAAAGCTAACCAAAGGTGTTTTGTGTGCAGGACAGCGCCCCTGCACACAAATCTGATGTTGCCATGCAAAAAATTCGCGATATAGGGTTTGAATTACTAGAACACCCCCCTTATTCACCAGATTTGGCTACGTCCGACTATCATCCCTTTCCTCAACTGAAAAAAAGTTTAAAAGGTCGTAAATTTTCTTCTAACGAGGAGGTCTGGTTTGCAGAGCAAAGAAACAATTTTTTTGAAAGGTCTAGAGACGTTGCAGGTTCACTATAATAAATTTATCCAATTAAGAGGAGAATATGTAATAAAATATTCTAACATTGAAATTTTTTTTGGTTCTATAGTAGGCTAAGAATTTTTCAATATATCTTCGTATATACCTAGTGTCATCCTTGACCTCAAATTTAATAGTGCGTTCGCAAAAGTCTTCATGCATGTGTCAATCTTAACAAACTTGACCACAGTAGGTTTCGAACGACCACTCAGTTAAGTTGTTCTGAAAAAAGTCTGAAAGTGAGTTTTGAACTGTAATAAAGAAGGATTAACCTTAATAAAATCAAAAACAGAATGGAAGCTATTTACGGTGACTTGTGTCCATTATTTTCAATTCGTCTGAGTTGTTTAGCTGGGGTCAAGAATCATTAGAAGAAGAGATCCACGTGCGGAGTGTCCTCTGATAGTGACTACTACAGAAAACATTGAATTAATTAGTGAAAATAATTGTTCTAAGAGAAATTTTAGTTCATACCTATATTTCCAAAACAAGTGTTCTGAAGTTCCCACATGAGCATTTAAATGTGACAAAGTTCAGTGCAAGGAAGGTGATTCGATTTCTCAAAGCAGTGCAAAAGCAGCGTCCAGTAAAAATTATAATGGATGATGAAAATATGGTCTTTCACCATGATCCATTGAATGGAATCGGAATGGAAAACCAAAGGTCACGAAAAGCACCAAAAAAATGATTATTGTAGTAGTTTGTGACTGCGATACATCGTTCTAACTAAGTAAGGTAGTTGCATAGAAAAATTTATGGAAAAAAGGCGCGGAAAAATCAGTCGAGGTGTGCCCTTGCTCCAGGTTCCAGTCCACACTAATTCCCTTTCCAGCGCCACTGTACACGAATGTGACTTCACAGAAATTAAACACCAATCAAATAACCCTGATTCGTCTCTATTCGTCATTTTTTTGTTTGCAAAGGTGAAGGCCGAGGTGAGGGGAGGAAGATTTATCAACGACGATAAATAAATAAATTAAACAAGGGGTGTACGACCATTTTGACTCTAAAGATGCAGCCTTTATTTATAGTGGCGTCGATGCTTTAATCCGACTTTCTGAAAAGTGTGTGGAAATAAAGGGAGTGTATACTGAGAAATAATAACATACTTTTTTATTTATGTCCTTTCTTCCTATGTTAGGCTGAGAGCTCATGGATAACGAACTTTGATTATTGTGTTACCTCTTCGCTATCCTTGACCCTAAGAATCGCGCCCATACCTTGTCGTTCATTTTTTATTTTAAATCTTCTTTACCTCGTATACTACTTCACTGATAAAATTTTTCGTAAAACAGTATGGCATTCAATAGTCTTTATTTACATATCATCGCACGATATATTTAAAAAAATCTTTTTTAGATAGTTAGGAGTTAACCTAAATGGAAAATATATGTAAAGATGTTTATAGATAGACTGTAAAAACCCATATTTTTATGCATAAAATGTAATATCCCACCTTAAGCTGAATTTTCGTCCTAAAAAATGCATGAATAAACTCTCCTATAATCATATACTTCCAGGTAAGATTCTCTCCATTATTTTTCTACCAAAATTTAAACAGATTTAACAACGAAAATAGAATAATTTTGATAATATGATATGAGAAATAATGGAGCTGTACACGTTTTTAAATTATGTATTTTCATTTTAACAAATTTTATAGTAATAAATTTTCAACATTCTTTTTGTTATTTTGCTTCATTATTTATGATTCAATATGCAATCTCCCGAATCAATTTTGATGTGAATTCTGAGACACTTACACATCTTAAATCCTTTCAACTCAAAACACTTGACATAAATTTATCATTTCCTAATAATCTATTCCAACTAAAAAAGCTGTAAAATACAAAATGCATTTGTACTTCTTCCTTTCCTAAAGTCACTTTGCGGTTCCTCTAAATGTTTGTCTATTATTTACCTCATTCTGTTCTCTAAAATACTCTCGTAGAATTTCAGTACCACCCTCAGTAATGTTATGCCTCTATAATAATATCTCACTGAATTTTTTTTACTATCCATATCCTTTGTATAAAATTTGTTAGTTTTCCTTCATGAATTGCATTAATCTAGATCTAATAACTTTTTTTCATGTATTTTGGCGATTACAGAATTTCCAATACAAATGTGTGCTGAAGATATCAACAAAGCCCATACTTTCGAGTTAAACTTTTTATGTCTTTTGAAATACACTTCAGTATTTAATTCTTCGCTTTCTATAAAACGATTATTTCCAAATCTTTAGCGAGCTAAAACTCTTTGTTACTGTTACTTCTAAAGAACGCATAGCGATGAAGCGATACAATTTGCAATGCATTGCAAGGTGCAGTATTCCTTAATAAAAAGCATGCGCAGATGAAGTACCGCTGATTATTTTAAGATCTCGTATTTGCAACATCATCGTTTTGGTGGCATTTTTATTGCGTGCAAGATGCAATTATAGGGAGAAATCCAGTTACTTTTAGCAGCAGCAGAAATAATTATTGACAGTGAACCACTGATCAGATTTTCACTTCGTTACTTACTTTTTTAGTTTTGTTATCATCATTTGTAAACCGGTCACAAAATATTCAAACAAATTTTAGGTAAGGTATTTGTTTAATTCACTTATTGAATTTTTGTTAGTGGCAATGCAATGCAATGGCAAGAGACTTTCATAATGTCAGGCGAAGTGCAATATTTATCTATGCAATATTTTGACTTCGCAAGAAATTGCATGAAATTTCTTGCACGTTTTGTTGCGGCCTCAAGTTTTGCTTTTTGTTCCTTTGTTGCTTGTTCTTGATTTTTGAACCACATTCTGTTCCTTTAAAATAATGCTTAAGGCAACATGATATGGTGCTAGTCATTTTGCAAGAAATTGCACGCAATTTTTTCAAAAGTCAATGTATTTCATCGATTAATATTACACGTCGTTTGACATTATCACATAACATAACAAATTCCTAACGTCAAATTTTATTTAATATTTTGTGACAGCATTAACAAGTAAAGTGTTCAAGGGAAAAGTGGTTAGTGAATATTGACAATGATGATATCTGCTGCTGCCAGCAGCCTGATGAACAGGTTGGTTTTTACGCGAAAAGGAACTAGACTTTCCCCTAGAATTGTAATAAAAATAGCATCAAATCGATAATGTTGCAAGTGCTAGATTTTCGAAGCAATCAGCTGAACTTCATCCGCGCATGCTTTCGATCAAGAAATATTGCGTCTCGTATTGCATTGCACGTTTTATTGCATCATGTCAAGCAATCTTTAAATAATTCTTATCGATTTTGAATTTTTTTCGCAAACTGATTCCCTGTTTTTCGTAAGCCGCTTTAACCAAAGCTTCCCTCGCACGCCAACAAATATAGTAAATTGTTTGTCTGCCTATTCCCATTCTTACAAAGTAACTAACCGTAAACGATTTCTTTAGATCTTGATTTTGTTCATCTAACTTGGCAATTATTTCACGTCGGTCGTTTTCTTTTAGATTTTCCACACTTGAACACTTCTAACAAAGACGTAATGTTTATACTTGAGACATTTGACATTCTCAGACAACGCATACTTTCCTTGATAGCTGTCTAAAAGTGTAAGTTTTTGTCCCCACATCCTAGATTTCGTTCCCACAAATGTTTTAAAATTTCTGATATAATAAATATTATCGTAGTCTGCTTCAGTTTCACCTTTCATAATATTTGCGAAATAATGTGTTCCCAAACATATTTAGTCATGTAAAAGTTTATATCTATGTGGGTATATTGCATTTTCTGAATAAAATGTATTTGGTGTACGAGTCAGTCACTAATAGAATGAATTGAAACAAAACAATGGGTTTTGTACCATATATTGTTATTAACGTTGATTCGATAAAGTTGATGAATTCAATATTCATGAAGCATCTCTATAACCAATATCTGAACTATTGTTCGATGGTATTGTTGTTGTTCATATAAAATTGTTCGGTATCGGTTTCCTATATTCACTTGTGTATATTATTAGCCAAAATTAACTATGTTCATAAAATATGTTTATTGAATAATACATACCTAATCCCACTAAGCAAAATCGTAGCTGGTATGACAAATTATTTTTGTATCATCGTCAATTGTATACACAGTTTTTTACTCAGAAGAAGTCGTTTCTTGATGTTTATTTCGTGACTAAATTTGGAGAAAACTAAATACTCAAGTAAAAATATTATTTGTTTGAAATTATGGAGAACAGCTTAATCCTGAAAGATATTTTTACTAATTTTCAACAATTAAGATTAAATTTTACCATGGGTATGGCACGTTTGTTAGGTGTGGGTGGTAACTGAGTGTTTTTTAATCTCAAATTACAATCTATAATTTCCGGTTAAACAAGCAAACCGTGTCAATAAAACAATCTCATGAATAGAAAAATGAAATGAACATCCAGGACAGTTTTAACAAAATTTTCTGTTAAATCATTCGCCTGTATATAATTAACATTAAACTATTCATCTAATTTGGTTTACTGTTTACCATCCCCATGTGTTAATTATAACATCAAATTATTATTCACTAGCTATTAGAGACTCGTTTTATATACTATCATCACTTTCTAGAATCTAAGATTTCCTGAAAATCTCTAATTTGCTGTTGAACAAACAAAAATGTTTTCGTAGAAATTGTCTTTATAAAATCAGTTACAAAATCAATGTGAATAGGACACAAATGATAAATAAGAAATACAAAAATTATTCAGCGCATCCGCCAACTTTAGCTTCGATAATATAGGGAAACAGAATCTGCTTCCGGTCTATATCAGTAGACCAGTTTATAACATTATCGCCTCCTAAGAAGGAAGTTTCTTCTGTATAGCCGGGACTGGATGTTTGAATTTGCATCTGGAACTATTTCCGGTTTTTTGGTTATCAACTTTGTTAAAAGTTCTTTCCGTTGGAATGTTTTTTTGGGTTCAAATTCAAATTAAAAAAGAAATAGATTTCTTGATAGTGTATTTAAAAGATCTCCGACTTGAACT